>NC_139513.1:287537093-287616696 GCF_947247035.1 Vipera ursinii | reverse complement strand
TTATTATTATTATTATTATTATTATTATTATTATTATTATTATTATTATTATTATTGGAACATCACCAAAACAATATCTTCAGCCTGGTACCCCAGCTGTTTCCATTCCTAGTTATAAAGACTCTAGGCCATCCTTTTTCATGCTCTGGTTAGCTTCCCTTCAGTTTCTTGCAACGTTGAGCTGAATTTTATGTATGCATGTATGCACGTATGCACGTATGCATGATGCAGTTTATTATTATTATTGTTATTGTTATTATAGTAATAACAATAATAATAGTAATAATAATAATAAAGGAAAATGTGATAACAATTTGACATCGGCATGGCTCAAGATGGGAACCATCAAGCAAGAAACGGAAGGCTTAATACTGGCTGCTCAAGAACAAGCACTACAAACTAATGCTATGAAAGCAAAGATGCAAAAATCTACTGACAATCCAAATTGCCGACTTTGCAACGACAAAGTTGAAACTGTTTCACATTTAATATGTGAGTGCAGCCAAATCGTGCAAACTGATTACAAAGCTAGATATGACCAAGTTGCTAAACTAATCCACTGGGCATTGTGTAAAAAATATGACTTGCCTGTGTCCAAAAAATCGTGGGAACATAGGGTGGAAAAAGTTGTCGAGAATGAGAGGGTGAAGATCTTGTGGGACTTCTGAATACAGACAGATCACCATTTGGAACACAACACGCCAGATATCACAGTCGTAGAGAACCGAAGCGTACAGCTGATTGATATCGCTGTATCAGGAGATGCCAGAATCGAAGAAAAAGAACTGGGAAAAATTATGAAATATCATGACCTGGCCATCGAAACTGCACAATTATGGATGAAATGTGTAATAGTGATACCCATTGTCATCGGGGCACTGGGAATAATGTTCCAAAACTTTGGAAAACACATCAAGAAACTGCAGCTTCCAGCAATAACTCCAGCAAAGCTACAAAAAACTGTGCTATTCGGAACATCTTACATTTTAAGGAGATTCCTGGTTGATACCTAGGATGCTGGCAGCAACCCATGTCAACCATTAGTGCCAGTCAATTTGAGTGTTCAGTTGACTGAGTTTCATGTTTTATGAATAAAAGTTTTTAATAATAATAATAATAATAATAATAATAATAATGATGATGATGATGATGATGATGATGATGATGATGATGATGATGGAAGGGACCTTGGAGGTCATTTAGTCAGGCATGAGACCCTATACCCATGGTGGCAAACCTATGGCACGCATGCCACAGGTGGCATGCAGAGCCCTCTCTGTGGGCACGCGCGCCATCGCCCCAGTCCTAGGGCTTCAGCTGGGTTTTATAAAACCTTTTTGCTTTAGGCCTCCACTGCTGTGTGCAAAAAAACCCCAAAAGGTTAATCAATTAATCAATTTCAACTTCTCACTGGAAAAAAAAATCTCACAAAGTTGGAATTGATTGATTGAACTTTTTAGTCCCACCCAGTCTGCCGTTACGACTGCAGCCATGCCCACCTGGTGGGCCACACCCACCCAATGGGCAAATGCCCACCTGGCACCCGATGATACATAAGTGCGTTTTGGGTTGCAGTTTGGGCACTAAGTCTCTAAAAGGTTCACCATCCCTGCCCTATACCGTTTCAGACAAATGGCTGTCCAATCTCTTCTTAAAAATCTCTAGTGATGGAGCACTCACAATGTCTGAAGGAAATCTATTCCATTGGTTGATTGTTCTCATCATTAGGAAATTTCTTCTTAGTTTTAGGTTGCTTCTCTCCTTGGTTAGTTTCCATCCATTTTTTCTTGTCTTACCTTCTGGTGCTTTGGAAAATAGTTTGATCTTTCCTTCCTTCCTTCCTTCCTTCCTTCCTTCCTTCCTTCCTTCCTTCCTTCCTTCCTTCCTTCCTTCCTTCCTTCCTTCCTTCCTTCCTTCCCAATGCAAATCACTTACTAACTACTTCCATATTTCTACCAAGGAAACTCTGTGGACATGGACATGGGGCCACTAGGAATCCACCTTCAGTAGAAAAAAGTTACTTGACTCTCCTTTATCGTTTAAACTGTCCAGCCTCTTCTTAAAATCTTCCAGTGTTGGAGCATTCACAGCTTCTAGAGGCAGGTTGTTCCACTGATTAACTGTTCTAACTTTCAGAAAATTCCTCCTTAGTTCCAGGTTCCTTCTCTCTTTGGTGAGTTTCCATCTGTTGCTTCTTGCCTGCCTTCAGGCACTTTGGAAAATAGCTTGACTCCCTCTTCTTTGGGGCAGCCCCTGAGATACTGCAAGGCTGCTATCCTGTCCCCCCTCGCCCTTCTCTTCATTAAACTGGACATCCCCAATTCCAGCAACCGTTCCTGATATGTTTTAGCCTCCAGTCCCCTGATCATCTTTGTTACTTACTTACTTATTTAATGTATTGACCTTCCATCCTACCATGAGGTAACTCTGGGTAGCTTACAGACATTAAACAAAAATTGTATCTACCTTAAAACCTGAATAAATTAAAACCAATTTTAATGTCAAGTTGGTGCTTCCCTCCATCAGAGCTGGAATCCACCTGATTGTATCAAATCAGCAGAGCATTGCCAAGCCCTGTGGGTTGAGGTGCTGATGGGTTTTCCACCCTGTTGGGCTTTTGTGCAGCAGATCATGTTGTAGCTTCCCAACTAGGATGCAGTATTGCAGGCTAATTCTGCCCACTAATAGAAGTTCGACCCTGACCGGCTCAAGGTTGACTCAGCGTTCCATTCTTCCAGGGTCAGAAAAATGAGGACCCAGATTGCTGGGGTTAACAGGCTGATTCTGTAAACCGCTGAGAGAGGGCTGTAAAGCACTGTGAAGAGGTATTTAAGTCTAAGTGCTGTTGCTATTGCTTTTTCTCTTTCTTTCTTTCTTTCTTTCTTTCTTTCTTTTTCTTTCTTTCTTTCTTTCTTTCTTTCTTTCTTTCTTTCTTTCTTTCTTTTTCTTTCTTTCTTTCTTTTTTCTGCTTCCCTTCCTTCCTTCCTTCCTTCCTTCCTTCCTTCCTTCCTTCCTTCCTTCCTTCCTTCCTTCCTTCCTTCCTTTCTTCCTTCCTTCCTTCCTTCCTTCCTTCCTTCCTTCCTTCCTTCCTTCCTTCCTTCCTTCCTTCTTCTGCTGGCTACCAGCTGCCTGTTATTTGGTAGTTCAACTCAAACAAGTAACTGTCTAGTCTCTTCTTTAAAATCTCCAATGATGGAGCGCCCACAATTTCTGGTGGCAAGCTGTTCCACAGGTTAATTGCATTCTATTCTATTCTATTCTATTCTATTCTATTCTATTCTATTCTATTCTATTCTATTCTATTCTATTCTATTCTATTCTATTCTATTCTATTCTATTCTATTCGACCTCCAAGGTCCCTTCCAACTCTGTTATTCTACTCTACTCTACTCTACTCTACTCTACTATACTCTACTCCACTCCACTCCACTCCACTCCACTCCACTCCACTCCACTTCTATTCTATTCTATTCTATTCTATTCTATTCTATTCTATTCTATTCTATTCTATTCTATTCTATTCTATTCTATTCTATTCTATTCTATTCTATTCTATTCTATTCTATTCTATTCTATTCTATTCTATTCTATTCTATTGTTCTCCGTACATGACTTACTTGTGTTTCCCTGAAAATAAGACAGGGTTTTATATTATTATTTTTCTTCCAAAAGACATATTAGGACTTATTTTCCAGTTAGGTCTTATTTTCGGAGAAATATGGTACTAAATGTGTCCACCTGGCTGAGGACCTTAACTGGGTCTTATTTTGGGGGTGGGGGGGTATGGCTTATATTACGAGCATCCTGAAAAATCACGCTAGGGCTTATTTTCCAATTGGGTCTTATTTTGGGGGAAATAGAGTAGCTAAAGAGAAGGATACAAAATAATGAACAGCTAAGGTACCATGTTTCCACGAAGGTAAGGCCTACACCAACAATAAGCCCTAGCTTGAATTTTGGGGGTGGGCCTAATATAAGCCCTACCCCCAAAATAAGCCCTAGTTTTGGGGCGAGGCGCACACCTATCAATCAAGCTAGGGCTGAGGTGGGTGGGTGGATCTGCCCCATGCGCCCTGCACCTGCTTACCTCACAGCCAGCCCTCTCCTCACCGGCCCAATTCTTCTGAGGCCTCTTCTGCAGCCAGGCCTGCATTTTTCAGTCACAGGCCTTTCAGGAAGACCTCTGCAGCCAAGAACCAAATTATGGATTCAGTCCGCAGCTCGGTTCTGCAAGAGATCTGCAGCTGAGCACTGAGCTATGGAATGAATCCATACCTCGGTACTCAGCTGCTTAGGCCTTCTGGAAAGGCCTGACTGCAAAATGCAGGCCCAAATGCAGCTGCAGAACTTCAGACCCAGAAGAAGCGGTCTGGCTGGGTGGGGCTGTCTGTGCCGGAGGTGAGGTAAGGCCTACCTCGAAAATATGAACTGGTGCCTCTTTTGGAGGCAAAAAAATAAAATAAAATAAAATAAGACCCAGACTTATTTTAGGGGGAAAACAGAAGCTGTTCATTAGTCTAACATGATTAGTCTAACAAAGAAAAGACTTAAGGGAAACATGATAGCATCTCGCAATCCTTGAAGGGTTTCCACAGGAAAGAGGGTTTTGACTAATTCTCCAAAACACCTGAGGACAGGAGAAGACGCAGTAAGTGGCATCTCTTCAGAGGGAGATTCAACTTGGAAATAAGGAGGAATTTGCTGACAATGGGAATGATTAATCGATAGAATACCCTGCCTCCTGGAGTTGTAGATGCTCCATCAATGGAGGTTTTCAAGAAAAGATAGGACAACCATTCGTGCAGGATGGACTAAGGACTCATGTCTTGGGCAAGTCCATTGGACTTGAAGACCTCCAAGGTCACTTCCAAGTCTATGATTCTATGAAAGAGAGAAGGACCTAGGAAAAGATTTAACTGTAAAATGTAGTTTAGTCTGGCACCTGGATTCAAGAACAATGGAGGTGATCACATGTCCTCAGATATTGCTGGATCACTCCCAGCTACAGTTATAACCAGGGGTGTCTAACTTTGGTGACTTTAAGACTTGTGGACCTCAACTCCCAGATTTCCCCAGCCAATTAGTAGAATAGCTTGCCTCCAGAAATTGTGGGCTCTCCGTCACTGGAGGATTTTAAGAAGAGACCGGACAATTACCTGTCTGAGATGGTATAGGTTCTCCTGCTTGAGCAGGGGGATGGACCAGAAGAACCCCCAAGGTCCCTTCCAGCTCTATTCTATTCCACTCCATATTTTCTATTCTATTCTATTCTATTCTATTCTATTCTATTCTATTCTATTCTATTCTATTCTATTCTATTCTATTCTATTCTATTCTATTCTATTCTATTCTATTCTATTCTATTCTATTCTATTCTATTCTCCAATATTCTATTCTATATTCCAAAATCTATTCTATTCTATTCTATTCTATTCTATTCTATTCTATTCTATTCTATTCTATTCTATTCTATTCTATTCTATTCTATTCTATTCTATTCTATTCTATTCTATTCTATTCTATTCTATTCTATTCCATTCCATTCCGTATTTTCTATTCTATTCTATTCTATTCTATTCTATTCTATTCTATTCTATTCTATTCTATTCTATTCTATTCTATTCTATTCTATTCTATTCTATTCTAAAAGTCTTAAAGTTGCCAAAGTTGGACATCCCTCACTATAAACCTGGAAATGTTGAAAGATATTTAGGGGAAAAAAATGTATTCCCTCTTAAACCAGCCAAGAAATTAAACTGGCTCGAAGCCAAGGACAGGGGGGTGGGGGGAAATAAATAGGCTGGGGAAAATTCCATAGTGGTCTTAAAGATTAAGAGAAGTTCCTGAAGGTATGTGGTAAAATGAGATTGAAATTCATCTCATTTCAAAATAACAAGCCAGATATTTTGGATGTTTGTTTCCTTGGCCCAACCGCTGCAATATTTACATATTGCACAGCTCTGTTGCTTGCGCTTATGTCAAGTTTTCTCGACTGATAATAAAAGAATGGCAACCGAGAGGGTTAAATTCAAGGTCAATTATGAATGTGTTTCTAATAGAGATGAATATAACATGACATAGAATTCCTTCACCACCATCATCTACATGTTTCTCTTGCAAAGACCATTGCCTTGATTAAAATAATTTATGAGGGAAGGCAAGAGCAACTGCAGGCAAATATCATGGCTGAATTGAAAGACATTTTGCACGGACATTTTGCACGGAAAGATTTGAGGGTATTTTAACACAATATTTGGGTATCCACTTAATATTAAAAAAAAACAGTTGTTAACTCTTCAGATTATGGATCCTGGTTTTCTCGGAACACACTAGAAAGAAGCCCATTTTCAATAACAATAACAATAATAATAATAATATAATGTTGGAAGGGACCTTGGAGGTTATCTGGTCCAACCCCCTCCTCAGGCAGGAAACCCTGTACCATTTCAGACAAATGGCTGTCCAGTCTCTTCTTAAAAACTTCCAGTGTTGGAGCATTCACAACTTCTGGAAGCAGGTTTTCCCACTGGTTAATTGTTCTAAGTTTCAGGAAGTTTCTCCTTAGTTCTAGGTTGCTTCTCTCCTTGATTAGTTTCCATCTGTTGCTTCTTGTCCTGCCTTCAGGTGCTTTGGAAGATAGCTTGACTCCCTCTTCTTTGGGTCAGCCCCTGAGATGTTGGAACGCTGCTATCATGTCACCCCTCTTCTTTCTTTTCACTAGACTAAAGGTAAAGGTAAAGGTTCCCCCGCACATGCGTGCTAGTCGTTTCCGACTCTAGGGGCTGGTGCTCATCTCCATTTCAAAGCCGAAGAGCCGGCGCTTGTCCGAGGACGTCTCCGTGGTAATGTGGCCGGCATGACTAGACGCCAAAGGTGCACGGAACGCTGTTACCTTCCCACCGCAGTGGTGCCTATTTTTCTACTTGCATTTTTACGCGCTTTCGAACTGCTAGGTTGACAGAAGCTGGGACGCGTAACAGGCGCTCACTCTGTTACGCGGCACTCGGGATTCGACCCGCCAAACTGCCGACCTTCTGATTGACAAGCTCAGCGTCCTAACCCACTGAGCCACCGCGTCCCTTTTCACTAGACTAGACATACCCAATTCCTGTAACCCTTCTTCACACATTTTAGCCTCCAACCATCTGATCATTCAGACAAATGGCTGTCCAGTCTCTTCTTAAAAAACTTCCAGTGTTGGAGCATTCACAAATTCTAGAGTCAAGCAGCCCTGAGATATTGGAAGGCTGCTATCATGTCACCCCTGGTCCTTCTCTTCATTGAACTAGAGATACCCAATTCCTTATATGTTCCGTTCCTTATATGTTTTAGCCTCCAGTCCCCTGATCCTCCTTGTTGCTCTTCTCTGTGCTCTTTCTAGAGTCTCAACATCTTTTTTACATCGTGGTGACCAAAACTGTATGCCGTATTCCAAGTGTGGCCTTACCAAGGCATTGTAACGTGGTATTAACACTTCACGTGCTGTTGATTCTATCCCTCTGTTTCAAACAAACAGTTTTGATCTTACCTGGCACTTAGGGTGTTATCCATTTTCCCCTTGAAAAGGTAAGTCAAAAATTATTCGAACCTGCCTCTTTATTAAAGGAATTTTCCCAAGCAGCCAAATTAAATACTTACAATGTTCTTCAAACATGAAAGTCAGGGTGGTTTATAGGCAGTTCTCGTGGTTCCCACTTGAAGGCTGACATGTATGAAAGAAATGCTTAACCTTAAACAAGAGTTTTTGTCATATGCTCTAAGCCCCAGCTTTTGTTTAAGCACAGGTAGGTGTCATCTTACAATAGGTGGTTTAGCGATCCTTCAAAGTTACAATGGACCATCCAAAAGATTTGATTCTGAAGTTGTCACAACCTAATCCATACACACAACCACAGGATTGCATTTTGGGTGAGTAGCAACTGGTTCACCTTTACTGATGTTTTCAGCATCTCACAGGCCTGCGACTGTGATTTACAATGTTTTGGCTGAAAACTCTCCCTTACTTCCAATTTTCTGGTAACAACTCCCCGTAGCAAACAATGGGCTTGCTCAACATCCTCTGCCTTCACTTAACAACTGCTGTAGTCACTTTATACAAGTTCTGTGTTTACTTAACGCCATAACAAAAGTGGCTGTAAAGTCAGGTCACGTAACAGTCTGCTTTGTGACCTTCATGACTTATAAGTGTAATGGGGCTGTTCATAAGTTCGAGGACTTACCTGTATTAGGAGAAATCCCTTCCTTAACTGATGAACAATGGGTTGTTTATGCTGGTCTATGACTGGGGTGAAGATCTGAATTGACTGACTGAGTGTTGGCTGAGTCAACCTTGATCCGATGAGAATCGAACTGCCAAACTGCTGGCAGTCAGCAGAAATAGCCTGCAGTACTGCATTCTACACACTGCGCCACTATGAATCATATATATATATATATATATATATATATATATATATATATATATATATATATATATATATATATATATATATATATATATATATATATATATATATATTAATAATACTTAATCACTCCTGCCTTTTTCTATTTTTTGTTAACTTTTATGTTGTATGCTTTACGTGATATCGTATTTTACATTTTAACATAGCTGTCTTCCACTACTTGAGTGGCTGTCCCAGAGAAGAGACGGGGGTCAACCTATTCTACAAGGCACCTGCAGGCAGAACAACAAGCAATGGGTGAAAAATTGTCAAAGAGAAATCCAGCCTGGAATTAAGGAGAAATTTCCTGACAGTGGGGACAGATTAATCAGTGGAATAGTTTGCCTCCCAAAAAATTGCATGTCCCATCCCTGGAGATTGTCAAGAATGGACTGGTGAACCATTTGACTGGGATGGTATAAGGCAGTGGTGGCGAACCAATGGCACGCGTGCCAGAGGTGGCACTCAGAGCCTTCTCTGTTGGCATGCATGCACCACCACCACCACCACCAGCAGATCGATCAGGCCGCCTCCACCACCCGGAGCAGAAGCCCCGCCCAGCACAAAGGAGGTGAAGTGGCTGGCTAGCAAGCTCAAGTAGAGGTGGTAGAGCAGAGGTCACCAACCATCGTGGATTGGTGGACTGGAAGAAAAAGGAGGGGGAAGCATTTTACATGCGTGCATGTGCGCACGGGGACATGAGCACTGCAAATGGGCATGTGCACACAGGGCCATGAGCACTGCAAATGAGGCAAGGCTAGTGCCTGCATGAGACTCACTAGGCCTGCCCCGTTCTTGCGTGGTGCGGCGTCTTGTATCTGCACCCCGTGGCATGGTGGCGGCTGTTTTTGTGCCTTGCAGTAAGGTGGCCCATTTTTGTGCCCCTGGGTTTTGTGTGCCAGAGACAGCACTCAGAGGCACCTCCCTGCCCAGCCACCCCTGAGGGGACCACAATGCTGACATGGCCCTGGCACTTTGCGATAAATAAGTGGGTTGGGGGTTGCGGTTTGGGCACTCGGTCTCTAAAAGGTCCGCCATCACTAGTATAATGTCTTCTGCCTTAGGCAGGGAGTTGGAATAGAAGACTTCCAAGGTCCCTTCCTTGAAACTCAACATTAAGAAAACCGAGATCATGGCATCCGGCCCTCTCAATTACTGGCAAATAGATGGGGAAGAAATGGAGGTAGTGACAGATTTTATTTTCCTGGGCTCCAAGATCACCGCAGATGGGGACTGCAGCCAAGAAATTAATAGACGCTTGCTCCTGGGGAGGAAAGCCATGGCAAATCTAGACAGCACACTAAAAAGTAGAGACATCACCCTGTCAACAAAAGTGCGTATAGTCAAGGCTATGGTCTTCCCAGTTGCAATGTATGGCAGTGAAAGTTGGACCGTAAGAAAAGCTGAGCGCCAAAGAATTGAGGCCTTTGAACTCTGGTGCTGGAGAAGACTCCTGCGAGTCCCTTGGACTGCAAGGCGATCAAACCAGTCAGTCCTATAGGAGATCAACCCTGACTGCTCTTTAGAAGGCCAGATCCTGAAGCTGAAACTCAAATACACCTGATGAGAAGGAAGGACTCACTGGAGAAGAGCCTCATGCTGGGAAAGGTTGAGGGCAAGAGAAGAAGGAGACGACGGAGAAGGAGGTGGCTGGATGGAGTCACTGAAGCAGTAGGCGTGAGCTTAAATGGACTCCAGAAGATGGTAGAGGACAGGAAGGCCTGGAGGAACATTGTCCATGGGGTCGTGATGTGTAGGACATGACTTTGCAACTAACAACAACAAGGTCCCTTCCAGACTTATGATTTAATGTCCCTCTTTGAGGGAGACGGGTGGTTCAGAAATGTGAAAAAATAAATAAATAAAATGAATCATGTTTGTTGAGTCCATCCCAACCCATGAAAGCACCCTGCATATATTATGGATTAAGGCAGGAGACAGGAAATAGTGGGTTTTGTTGTTGTTGTTTTTTTGAAAAGTTGTATGGGGAGGAATTCCATGCTTAGGGGTGGATATTCATAGAAACATCTCAGCGGGGAATGGAATGAATAAAAGAAGCAGTTTATTCTGGTCTTACACACATGGGACAACATACAGAGCCAACCACAAAAGACATACAAATCCTCGGACACAATGCCTCCTCCCTCAAAAAACTTCTATTGAATGTACAACATCATTAACAAATTGGCTATTGAGTTACAACAGATCTTCAGACATGAATAAACTCCCGTCTGGAGCAATCTTTCCTTAATTTTTTTTTCTCTCCTTTTTTTTTTTTTGCAATCTCTACTTAGACAAATATTATTTTACATGTTTAATACAGGACAGTATCCTTAACAAAGTTCAAGATATTCACATTAAGAACCAATTACTTTATAAAACAGCAACATTATTTTTATTATTATTATTATTCCCCCTCTTGTTTCTTAAAGGCATGAGTACGTTCGTCCCATTCCGGTGGGCCAACAACTGGAGTTTGCAAGACAAATTATCATTTGTTTCTTTCCTTGTTTGTTTTAAAGGCTACAAAGAAAAGCAAATAAACCTATTTACAAGGTGCCTAATATGAAAAGCATGCTTCCTTCCCACCCTGGAAACAAGGAAACGAAGAGATTAGAGTTTTGAAGTGAACTTTTGGAGTCCAGAGGAACTCATGGTTGAAAGGAAACTCATGGTTAAAACTATCAACAGATGGGAGATTTGGTCTAGGACAGGGGTAGGCAACTTTGGCTCTTTTATGACTCGTGGACTTCAACTCCCAGAATTCCTGAGCCAGCGTGGTCTCCCAACTTAGCAACTTTAAGAATTGTGGATTTCACAGCTGGCTCAGGAATTCTGGGAGTTGAAGTCCACGAGTCATGAAAGAGCCAAGGTTGCCTGTCCCTGGTCTAGGAGATGCTAGTTAGGGGGTCAGGATAGAAATCTCCCAACTGTCTAACCGTAGACGCCTTCTGTGTGGACCTCTGAATGTTCTCAAAAGTTCTGAAGAAAGCTCTTCGCTCTATTTACGTGGGTGGCCCTCCAAAGTTTTTGGCCACCTGATCAATATTAGTCAAGGACTTTGAAGGCCCTCTTAGACTTCTTCATCACTGCACAACAGGGAATGCATGCATCTGTCACTCAGAGAGAGGGTTGCATAGCTGTTGCATTTATACTTCTGCAAATGTTAACATTCTGGCTGTGTGTGTGTGTGTGTGTGTGTGTGTGTGTGCACGCGCTAAATACGGGGCTCTCCAAACTTGGCTGTTTTAAGAATTGTGGACTTCAACTCCCAGAATTCCTCAGCCAGCCGTGAAGTCCACAATTCTTAAACTTGCTAAGTTAGGAGAGCCCCTGTGCTAAAACAAAAACAACAAAGCAGAGAAAATTCTCAACAGCAGATCAGATCAACCAACCCGCACAGTTGGACGTGCACAGTTAAGTATTGGGAGGTGTGAGTGTCAAGCCATCCGCAACCATCTGCAACGCACATTTTACCCACCAACCCCTTCTCAGCGGAGGTATGTCTCAACACCTATGTGCAGTTGCGGACAAGTCTCAATCAAGCTTTAAACATGGTAAGGAAAGATTGGCGCTAGTAGTAACCAGCATTCAAAGCGGCTTATTCTCCTCATCTTATCTCTGAGGAGTAAGAAATGCTAATTTTTCTTGAAATCCAATGGGGGGGAAAAAATCCAAGCTTTTTATGTGGAGTCCTTGGCATGTGGCCTTGATGGCGACATTCCCTTATTTCTAAGACTAAGGATGCTGATTTTTAAAATCCATCTTTTCATCGAGAGTGGAATGGAGGTGGTTTCCCTAAAGTCAATATTTTTTAAAAACTATTTAGCTCATTTACTTTAACTATTCAGCTCAGATAATTTTTTTTTGGGGGGGTAGAGTCACAGATAGTTAATGGGCACATAATTTCCTGTCCTTATTATGTCAGCAGGAATCGATATTTTAAAAAAATGGGTGGGGCTTTGATCACATGACTGTGGCTGCCATCTTGACATTTAAACTCCTCCCCACCTATCCATCCCATCCCAAGAAAAGGACCGCCCTCTCAGCTACTCATGAATTAACACTTTTGCATTTCCTCCGAAAGCTTATTTGAAGCTTTTTGAGTCGTCGTTGCAGAATTTACGGGACTTAGATCCAAATTCATCTTTACCCTAATTCAGGGGTAGCCAACCTTGGCTCTTTTATGACGTGAGTTGAAGTCCATGAGTCGTAAAAGAGCCAAGGTTGCCTACCCCTGCCCTAGTCGGACCACCCTGGAGTAAGCAGTCTGAGGATTTCAAACCTGGATAGATGTTGGCCTACAATTCATCTAAAATGGAACCAAAAAATCGATTTGAACCCTTCATACACACGAGCTGCATTACAAGTATTACCTTTACATAGAGCATTTTAATAAAAAGCATGTCCTGAAAATGCCTTTAGTATCTATACAAACACCATTATATCAAACACGTCGTTCAAAAACCTGGATGAATCACCAGCAACAGAGAGAGAAAGAGAGAGAAGGGGGGGGGGAAGAGGGAGAGAACATCCTGAAAGACTCCACGTGGAATTCTCTCAGTAATATTTGTTGCATATTTCACATTTTTAGTCTTTTCTTATTCTGCTCTGGTCAATGGCGAATCTAGTAAACGCCATTTCTAATTCTTCAAAAGAGCCACCATTTCATAGTTCATGCTTGATGGGCCTCACCCTTTCTCTGTTTCTTATGTTTTTGAGTACTTTGGCTCTGATCAATTAAAATAGGTGTTTTCCTTAAAATCCGCCGGTGTGGGACCCTATTCCCTCAAATTGTGTCATTTATTTTTTTTTGCTTGTAAGGCCAAAGTGACCCCTCACACAAAGCTTGTGAGAGCCAAGAAGACATAGATCAAGGGTGATCGACCTGCACCTTCAGGACCACACGTGATCCCCAAATCCTCTTTTCCTGGCCTTATGACCATGTCTGCTGAAAAAAAACAAAATGGCGGCACAGCCTCCTGCTCTTTTGCAGTTGGGAAATGGATTTGAAAAATGCATCGCCAGACCAAAAATAAACATCTTACCCTTAAAAAGAATAGACCCTAACTAACCCCATCCACATATGTGAGAGGATCACCCACATTTGGTGGGCCTTGGGCTTCCCGAAAAGTTTGGTAGTCCTTGCCACCGAAACATTGTCCATCCCTGAATGAACGCACCCTCATTTTAGCATCTCTTTAATTAAGGAACATGGTTTGTGTTTGGGAATTAGGTTGGCTTAAAGTCCAAGTACAGGTCAATGGAAACTTGGTCAAGATACTCCTGTTTTTCACACATATCTCTAGGGGTCCCAACATTTCCTTATTCATACTGCTTTCACAACTCTCTTCTCCAAATAATTCACTAGACCAGGGGTAGACAACCTTGGCTCTTTTATGACTCGTGGACTTCAACTCCCAGAATTCCTGAGCCAACATGGCTCAGCTTGGAAACCTCTCCCTTTCCCCTCAGCATGGCTGGCTCAGGAATTCTGGGAGTTGAAGTCCACGAGTCAAAAAAGAGCCAAAGTTGCCTACCCTTGCACTAGACATATCTCTTGCAGAACAATTCAATGGCCATTTCACAACATGAAACTCTGGGTGTTTAAATTTCCAGCTTAGTTGTTTTCACTACAGTTTGTTGAGAATTCCTTCCATAGAGCATTTCCTTCTAGTAAGATATTTGTAAGAAGGATCCCATAATCCAGACAATTATATCCCATTGATTTTGGACTGAATTTCACTGGAACGAAGAATAATTTCTACCTCAAATTCCCACTTGCAAGGAGTAGAATTGTAAACTAGGTCTGCTGCAGTTGGGCTAATGTGTCGGTTTTAAAAGAGTTTCTATGTAAACAGATACGTACGTTTCATAGGGGACCAAGATAGGTACATTTTATTTTATTTTATTTTATTATTTTATTATTTTATTATTATTTTATTTTATTTTATTTTATTATTTTATTTTATTTTATTTTATTATTTTATTATTTTATTTTATTATTATTTTATTTTATTTTATTTTATTATTTTATTTTATTTTATTTTATTATTTTATTATTTTATTTTATTATTTTATTATTTTATTATTTTATTATTTTATTTTATTTTATTTTATTATGAGCATGAGTTTGCTTGGCATTGGCCACTATATCACCAAGGGGTGTCCAACTCATCAGATATGGAAAGGGGCCCACCAGGGGCTCACACAATCTGTCCTCTCTACCTAGAAATATTTAGTCAGGAAAATTCCTAGAGGAGTGGAAAGAAATGGCACATCCTTGGCCTGCCATGATTGGGTGGAAGATTTGATTATGAGCCAGCAATGTGCAGCAGCCACCAAAAATGCTAACACAATCCTGGGTTGCATAAACAGAGGCGTAGAATCAAGATCACGCGAAGTATTAGTCCCGCTTTATAAAACCCTGGTGAGGCCACACCTGGAATACTGCAGCCACTTTTGGTCACCATATCACAAAAAAAAAAGATGTTGAGACTTTGCAAAAAGTTCAGAGAAAAGCAACTAAGATGATCCAAGGCCTGGAGACTAAAACGTACGAAGAACGGCTGCAGGATTTGGGTTTGGCAGAGTCGAGAGAAAAGAAGAAATAGGGGAGATGATAGCAGCGTTCCGGTATTTGACGTGCTGCCACAAAGAAGAGGTGGGGGTCAAACTATTCTCCAAAGCACCAGAGGGCAGGACGAGAAACAATGGTTGGAAACTGACCAAAGAGAGAAGCAACCTGGAACTAAGGAGAAGCTTCCTGATTGTGAGGACAATCAACCAGTGGAACAGCTTGCTATCAGAAATTGTGGGCGCTCCATCACTGGAGATTTTTAAGAAGAGGCTAGACTGTCACCTGTCTGAGATGGTCTAGGTTCTCCTGCTTGAGCAGGGGGCTGGACTAGAAGACCTCCAAGGTCCCTTCCAGCTCTATTCTATTCTAAATGTTCCCAGACTGAATTGCATCCCACCGACTCATACCCGGAAAAAAGAATAACCATCATGGGATCCGTGCACCTTGCATTGATAGTCCTGACCCTGTCCCTCTGCTATGCCCCTTTGATTTTCAACGGTCACCCAATGGCAGAAATAGCAGAGGTAATCCTCGCCTTTTACAACACTTCATTTAGGGACCCTTCTAAGTTACAACGGCGCTGGGGGAAAAAAGTGACTTATGACCCTTTTTGCACACTTAACGCCCATTCCAGCACCCCCATTTTGGTCACTTGATCGAAATCCAGACTCTTGGCAATTGACTCACATTTATGACGGTCGCAGTGTCCTGGGGTCACGTGATCTGCTTTGGCGACCACCGGACAATGGGGAAGGTAACGATTTACTTAACATCCGGGTTCCCCATGACTCCTGCAGCGGTTCCCGTAGTAATCGTGGCAAGGAAAGTCGTAAAGTGGAGCAAAACAAGCATCTCACTTAGCGACAGTAATTTTGGTCATAAGTAGAGGACAACTTGCATGGAGCGACTGAAATTGCGGCGGCAAAACAGCTTATTTACAGGTGAGTTCGTATGAGATGTCAAAGCTCCCTCAGACAGTAATTCTGCGAAAATCCCATGTTTACCCAGTTATAATGGCATCGTTTTTTTAAAAAAAAGTATCCGTGCTCGTATATCCTAACTTTTTGTTGTTTTTTGTCGTTCTTTTTTTCTTTTTCTTTTTTTACTTTTTACTTTTTGTTTGTTGTTTGTTTGCGTTTTGTTTTTAGGTATAGCGTAATAAAACAAATAGAAACAGATAGAAACAAATTTCCGTTTGATCCACGGCTGTTTCAAAATATGCCAGGTTAAAAAGAGCGTCTCTTGATATAACTTTCTACAGTGTGTTCACCTGGTTAGATCCAGGGGGGAGAAACGTGTATTATGTGGGAACGGGGTGGGGGGTGGGGGGTGGGGGGCAGAGAGGACAAAATAAATGCATTTTATAAACAAACAAATAAATAAATAAATAAATAAATAAATAAATAAATAAATAAATAAAAAATTCACCATAGGCTATACGTTAAAGCACAAACCCTAACTTCCTGGTAAAATTTACACCGCTTGCATGACCTTCTAAGCCCTTGCTTAAACAAAGTGAACCCCATCTAGGATGCTAATGTAACTGCTGAATGAGTTTATCTCAAGCAGGCCACGGTCCCTTGTGTAAAATCTAAATCCCCTCCTCAGTTCGAAAAAGAGCAAGTTAGGGCCGAAAATAGGAAATGCGGGTTGTTTAAAAAATAATAATAATAATAATAATCCCAACTCTTTGCATCCCACGAAGTACGAATTAACCTTTACGTAACGTGGTTTCGTAACCCAAAAATAAATGAATAAAATAAAATTGGAGGAAAAACTTCCTTCCCATTCACGCATCCTGTTTTAATACTTTTTTTATGTCTGTTAGTTCATTTGCTTCGCGGCTTTCGCAGGCATTTCTAGACCCAGCCTCTTATCAAATGGAGCTGTCGTCATCTAAAATTCCTAATAAATTAGTGGTTTTGTGTGTCTGTGTGTCTGTGTGTGTCTGTGTGTTTTTAAGAAACCAGTTTCAATTTGTGGTTACAGCACTTTGTGTCTCTAGAGGGGCATACTCTGTCGCGGAATATGAACCTTCGCTATAGGATGATGGTTTGATATTTGTTTTTTGTTGTGTATTTTTTTTGCAAAAAGGAAAAAAAAAAAGAAGAAGAAGAGAACCTCAACCAAAACGTAAGTTAAATTCTGTTGGGATAGTTTGATTCCGGTCTTAACGACAACGACAACAATAAAGGTTGTTTTTTTTCCCCCACCCGTTTCCCAGAGTGCAAGCCTATGATTATACATTGCAAAGAAACAAAACTAATCCTTGCCTATGGGATTTCTCTTTTCAAAAGGTCCGACCTCCTGGTGCTTCCGT
Organism: Vipera ursinii; assembly: GCF_947247035.1. Lineage (NCBI taxonomy): Eukaryota > Metazoa > Chordata > Lepidosauria > Squamata > Viperidae > Vipera > Vipera ursinii. The sequence goes on along the minus strand of NC_139513.1, from coordinate 287,599,352 downwards.
TAGCCGTCGCACAGCATGTGCCATTTTGCAATCTGTCTCCTGGGATATTCACAGATCTCCTTCCAGTGTTCCCCAGCCGTGCCTTCCACCGAAGCTCCCAAGGTTAATCGACCGATGATGTCGTTCCGAGATCCCCTATCGGAATCCAGTACTAAGAATTCAATGCTGATCTCTTCCAGACCCTGGCAAGGGATATCGAAGACAAAGAGTTCGTTGAAGACCGCGTTGGGGGTACACTTCTTGACGTGCGTCTTCTTCTTGGAGATCCGCTTCTTGGCGTGGTAAAGGTTCACTTTGACGTAAGGGTCTGCAAAAAAAAAAGGAACACTTGAACTGACTCATGTTCTGTACCAGCCTGCAGAAAAGGCAGGGACAACCCCTTTTACAAGAAGGCAAGAGGCTGGAACTAAGCCTGCCAAATTTATGGACACAAAAGCAAACAGAACAAGACACGAACCATGAAACAGGAGCTATTCAAAAGGTTGCCTTCAGCAAACCACCCCTCCCACGCATTCCCCTTTTAAACAGTTCAGGGCGTGGCTTCTCTCTGCCTCCTTCCGAGGTGCCCCATTCCCTTCCTCTGTTTACTCCTGATTGACTGCCTCCTGCGTCGGGCATCCTTGAACAGGGCCAGCTGTGGGTCATCTTCATCCACGCTGTCAGGCTCACACAGCTGGGTCTGCGTCGTGACCAGGTGGGAGGGGCCTGGCTGAGGGCTCTCATCAGCAAGCTCTCCAACCCCCTCAGCAACCGCTCCAACATCCCCCTCCTCCTCTGAGTCATCCGACCCAAATGCCGAACCGACAGGCTGACCCTGAATCACAACAACTCGGATGTTGTGAGTGCTTCATCACTGGAGGCTTTTAAGAAGAGACTGGACAAACTTTTCTCTGAAAGGGTATAAGGCAGGGGTCCCCAACTCCCGGTCTGTGGACTGGTACTGGGCTGCGACATGCCAGCAACCGGTCCGCACAAACAAGCAAAGCCCCATCCATGAGATGCAGGCAGCACACAAAAACCACACACTCTTTGGTCCATGGAAAAACCTCTCTCCACAGAACCCAAAAGATTGGGGACTTCTGTTATAGCAGATGAACTGCAGTGCCTGGCTAGATCAGGTGTCTCATACTGTATGCAGAAGAAACAAGGTTCAAACCAGGCCAGAGTACTGCTACATCTGCTAGATTAGGGGTCCCCAACCCCTGGTTCATGGACCGGTATTGGGCTGCGGCATGCCAGCAACTGGTCCGCACAAACAAGCAAAGCCCCATCCGTGGGATACAGGCAGCACACAAAACCACACACCCTCCAGTCTGCAGGTAAACCTCTTTCCATGGAACCGGTGGTCCCTGGTGCCCAAAAGGTTGTGGCCCTCTGGTTTAGAGTCTCCTGTTTGAGTAGGGGGTTGGACTAGAACAGGGGTCCCCAACCCCCAGTCTGTGGACCGGTACTGGGTTGTGGCATGCCAGCTCTGGTAAAGCACACCCTACAATATCTGCTTGAGCAGGGGGCTGGACTAGAAGATCTCCAAGGTCCCTTCCAGCTCTATTCTATTTTATTCTATTCTATTCTGTTCTATTCTATTCTATTCTATTCTATTCTATTCTATTCTATTCTATTCTACTCTACTCTACTCTACTCTACTCTACTCTACTCTACTCTACTCTACTCTACTCTACTCTATTCTATTCTATTGCATTGCATTCCATATTCTATTCTATTCTATTCTATTCTATTCTATTCTATTCTATTCTATTCTAGTCTAGTCTAGTCTAGTCTAGTCTATTCTATTCTATTCTTATTCCATTCCATATTCTAGTCTATTCTATTCCATTCCATTCCATTCCATTCCATAGTCTACTCTACTCTACTCTATTCTACTGTACTCCACTTCACTCCACATTCTATTCTATTCTATTCTATTCTATTCTATTCTATTCTATTCTATTCTATTCTATTCTATTCTATTCTATTCTATTCTATTCTATTCTATTCCATATTCTATTCTATTCCTATTCTATTCTATTCTATTCTATTCTATTCTATTCTATTCTACTCTACTCTACTCTACTCTACTCTACTCTACTCTACTCTACTCTATTCTATTCTATTCTATTCTATTCTATTCTATTCTATTCTATTCTATTCTATTCTATTTTATTGGTGTTTGGCAGCTTCCATATTTCCTGGGTCTGAATGGTTATTGCTAATAATTCTGGACATGGGAGCTTACAGGCAAAGCCAACACAGAAGAATAATGAGCCAATTCAAAGCTGCATGGGCTTATATGCACATTACAGTATCTTTATGAAGACACGAAAAATGAAGTTTATGGGTAGACTAACCACTCTGTTCCAATTCAATTAAAGCTGATGAAAGTTGCATGTGTTGATATTATTCCTCAAACATCACTCGAGTGAATGACCTAGAATAGCTTTCATAATTCATAGGTCACAAATGTTTTCTTCCCCGCCCCCCCCACACATAAAATATTATTATGTTCCTGCTTAACCTGATTTTATTATTTTATGCTTGTTTTTGCAGGAGATGCATTGGCTCAATGGTGAGAATGCAGTATTGCAGGCTAACTCACTGCTCACTGCCAGTAGTTCAACCCTTACAGGCTCTAGGTTGACTCAGCCTTCCATCCTTGTGAGGTTGGCAAAATGAGGACTCAGATTGTTGGGGGCAAAACGCTGAGACTGTAAACTGCTTAGAAAGGACTGTCAAGCAAGGTGAAGCGATATATAAGTCTGGGTGCTATTGTTATTCCTTCCTTTGTTTCTTTCCTTCCTTTTTTTTTCCTTTCTTCCTTCTTTCTCCCTCCCTCCCTCGTGGCAGTGTGGTTAGAATGCAATATTGCAGGCAAACTCTGCCCACAGCCTGGAGTTTGATCCTGACCGACTCAAGGCTGACTCAGCCTTCCATCCTTCCAAGGTGGGTAAAATGGGGACCCAGATCGTTGGGGGCAACAGGCTGACTCTGTAACCCACTTAGAGAGGGCTGCAAAGCCCTGTGAAGCGGTACATAACTCTGAGTGCTATTTTATGGTGGATTTATCTCCGTGGGAGTTAGAGTAGGCTTAAAACTCCGCCAAAAAGAATATTCATACATCTGCCCTTTTCAAAAGTAGCTCTGAAACTTTATTATTATTTTAACAATAACAACAACAAAAAAGCAAGAACATCATTTGCTTTCCTGTAATCGGTAAATGTCCCTATCCTTGCCAGCTGAGAATCCATCAACGTGGTCTCCTTTTTTCAAATTACCTGATAATCCTGAAACATCAGCTTTAGGTAGATGTCTGGCCTTTAAAACGACCACAGTGAGAGTATTTGTTGTAGACTGATAACAAAGTGAGATCAGCAGTTCACCACGCCCAGACGATTTCTGCAGAGTTAAAGAGAAAAGTTGGTTGAGCTGCAATGTTTAGAGCTGCTTCAAATCTAGAGATAGACAGATCTGCAATATTCTGATTTGCAAACTAACTTTGCCACTAGCAACAAAATATTTCACATCTGAAGAATGCATGGATGGATGAATATCTGTCTGTCTGTCTATCTATACTGTATCTATCTATATCTGTCTATATCCATATGTCTGTCTATCTTCTATTTATATATTTCTATTTCTATCTCTATCTCATCTATCTATCTATCTATCTATCTATCTATCTATCTATCTATCTATCTATCTTCTATCTATCTATCTATCTATCTATCTATCTATCTATCTATCTATCTATCTATCTATCTATCTATCATCATAATCATAATTGTAAAGTTGGAAGGGACCTTGGAGGTCTTTCTGCTATGTTTTATTTTATTTATTTGTTTGTTTGTTTGTATCCTGCCCTTATTATTTTTACAACCACCCAAGGTCATGAACATAGGCCTAAAGCTCTAGAAATCTAGATGTGTTAATCCACAACTGACACCAAAGGAACAAGCTAGGTCCTAGTAAATTTGGCCCAATTAATTTCATGTATTTCCATCACTCCTTTTTTGATTACCAGATAAAACAAAAAACTGAGAATCCATGACAAATCTGGAGATAGTTTTAAAACATGTGTTGGGCCAATCCGTACTTTCTTCCTGATGATTTGATTAGATTCCATCTGCTTTTTAATCACAGTTTGTTGAAGGAGCTACACTGGTTGAATTCACATTTCAGGCAACGTTATAGTCGCATTCAACTCCAATTTTTTTTTGAACAATCATGGCTGTATTTAGAGAACTTGCCAAGTCACATTTCATTTGAGGAAGATGTTTGAAGCCAACCGGGCACTCCTCAGCTAGATCACAGCTGAAATGGCTCTTTCTATAATGGTGTGGATGCAGTTCAGCGGTGTCAGAATCAATTTCACCGAAGGCCGCATTATGGCTGCCCTCAAACAGCCAGATGGGCATGGCTGGTGGGCATCGCTGGATGGGGACAGCTGGGTCGCCATGACTAAGTAGCTGTGGCTGGATGGGCATGGCTAGATGGTCACAGCTGGGTTGCCATAACTAGGTAGGCGTGGCTGGTTGGGCATGGCTGGAGGGTCACAGCCAGGTCACCACGAATAGGTAGATGTGGCTGATTGGGCATGGCTGAGTGATCACAGCCGGGTTGCCATGACTAGGTAGGTGTGGCTGAGTGGGCATGGCTAGGTGGTCCCAGCCAGGTTGCCATGAGTAGGTGTGGCTGAGGGGGAGTGGCTGAGTGATCACAGCCGGGTTGCCACCACTAGGTAGGTATGGCTAACTGGGCATGGCTGAGTGATCACAGCTGGATTGCCACGACTAGGTAGGTGTGGCTGAGTGGCTGTGGCTAGATGGTCACAGCTGGGTTGCCATAACTAGGTAGGTATGGCTGGCTGGGCATGGCTGGAGGGTCACAGCCAGGTTGCCATGACCAGGAAGGTATGGCTGAGTGGGCATGGCTGAGTGATCACAGCCAGGTCGCCATGACTAGGTAGGCATGGATGGGTAGCTGCAGCACAGTCCGCTCTCAAGAGCTCCAAGATTTATGGTTGGACGAGAAGCCTGGCCCCTCTACTCACACTCAGGCTGAGACACAGCCATGCTGGGAGTCTGAGTTGGACAGTGATGAAGCACAGCTAGGAAATATCCAGGATGCACGAAAGCGCCGGCAAGAGAAGCGAGTAGGACAGAGGAACGCAATGGGGCAGCTCCAAAGGCAAAGGAGAAGGCATTAGGCATTAGGAATCCACACCTTGGCTGAATTATAAAAGGGAAGGTGTGGGAGGGGCTGGTTGCCGAAGGCCACCATTCACCATTCTGTGAACTGTGTTTGTTTGCCTTGGACATTGACTCAGGTCTGTGAATAATAAAAGGGGTTTGGGGATTTTTCCTGCAGTTCCTGCCTGTTTCTTGGAAGAGGGTTTTCTCCTTGCGAGCATAACCAGGACTCACGTGGGCAGGGACAGAACAACATGCCAGTTGCCAACCACCAGTATTGTGATCATGTGACCACGAGAATGCTGCAACAGTGGCAAGGGTGAAAAATGGTCATCAGTCACTTTCTTGAACAGTTATGAATGGTCGCTAAACAAATTATTGTAAGTCAAGGACTACTTGTACAGAGCTTTAGACTTTGTCACATGGCTATCATACATCATACAACAGCGAACACTTCCAGTCACTGGTAATCCAAGTTTGACTCTTAGTGACCATATAGATATATTTGTTTTTTCCATGAGGATCTGTTCGTAACCTGGTTCTCTAAGTCTTCCAGTGGACCAGAGAAATGCTGTGGATATAATACACTTGGACTTCAGTAAGGCATTTGATAAAGTAGATCACAACCTACTACTTGATAAGATAGAAAAACGTGGGTTAGGCAGCATCACCACCAGATGGATTCGTAGCTGATTGACAGGCCGTATGCAGCATGTGGTCCTCAATGGAACCGCATCTACATGGAAGGAAGTGTGTAGTGGGGTGCCCCAGGGCTCTGTTCTGGGCCCAGTGCTCTTCAACATCTTCATCAATGATTTGGATGAGGGGATAGATGGGGAACTCATCAAATTTGCACATGACACCAAGCTGGCAGGAATAGCCAACACTCTAGAAGACAGGCTTACGATACAGGAGGATCTGGACAGATTTGAACACTGGGCACTATCTGACAAAAGAAATTCAACGTTGGAAAAAGTAAGGTTCTACATTAGGGCAAGAAAAACCAAATGTACAGGTATAGTATAGGTGGCACCTTGCTCAATAGTAGAAACTGTGATAGGGATCTCAGAGTCTTAGTGGATAATCCCTTAAATATGAGCCAGCTGTGTGCTGCAGCTGCCAAAAAAGCCAACACAGTGCTAGGCTGCATTGACAGAGGGAGAGAATCAAGATCACGTGAAGGGTTAATATCACTTTACAATGCCTTGGTAAAGCCACATTTGGAACACTTCATACAGTTTGGGTCACCATGATGTAACAAAGATGCAGAGAAGACCAACAAAGATGATCAGGGAACTGGAGGCTAAAACATACAAAGAACGTTTGTTGGAATGTCTAGTCTAATAAAGAGAAGGACTAGGAGTGACATGATAGTAGTCTTCCAGTATCTCAGGGGTTGCCCCAAAGAAGGGGGTGGGGGGGGTCAAGCTATTCTCCAAAGCGCTTGAAGACAGGACAAGAAGCAATGGATGGAAACTAACCAAGGAGAGAAGCAACCTAGAACTAAGGAGAAATTTCCCAACAGTCAACACATGACAGTTAGAGCAGTCAACCAATGGAACAGTTTTTCTCCAGAAGTTGTAGATACTCCATCACTGGAGGCTTTTAAGATGTGACTGGACAGCTACTTGTCTGGAATGGTATAGGACTAGAAGATCTCCAAGGACCCTTCCAATTCTGTTATTCTGTTATTGATACCATTCATATTTGAGCCAGCTTTATCTCCTTTCACTCTCTTAACTGTAATACAATTTTGAAACGTCCTAAATCAGTCATAAAATTGTTACCTAGAATGCATCTTTCAAAATATTGACAATACCAGATTGGGACTAGAGAACATGAAAATATAGCTTTTGAACCCTACAGCACAGAACTAAACCTTCAACCAATCTCTTGAAATGTTGTCGTAATTAATAAGGGTTGCATTAACCAAGTCAACGGGCCAAAACAAAATATCAGAGAACAAATCAAGATTTTGCAGAAAAAAATATGGTCCCCTTGTGGGAACAAAAATATACAAAAGCAGGGAAATGTAAGCCAAACAAGCTTCATCTGTTCAGGTCAGAGATGGATTAAAAGCCATAAAACTCTCTAGATGGGAATATTGTTTGCTACACATCAAAGCAATTTGATTTGATGCTTGATCTTTTGAAAGCAATTATCCCAAAGTCAATATGCTGGCAGGTCCTCATGTTGTGATATTGGTTGCCTGAAACATGTACAAGGTTTGGGATTTTAATAGGAAATGAGCTGCCACTTAAAGCTGAAGATGTTTCCACGCTGATTTGCAACCAGATATCAAAATATTGATCTGGTCGTAAACCTTGTGGAATTCAATGGGGCAAAGAAAGTATTTAGAATTAGAGTCAGAACTCCGGAGAATAATAATCAGAAGACTGACGCCTACATCCTAAAAGCTATTTATTCTGATTGGCCAACTGATATTTAATGGACTACTGGGAATTTGTGCTAAATAGTGTTGAGGATTGGCAGATTCTATGGAATTTATCTATGGCAAAAACAGGAAATATATTCAAAGCCATTACAAAGTTTTTCTCATTGGATTTACTGGAATATACTGTGCTTGCAATGTATGGCAGTGAAAGCTGGACCATAAGAAAGGCTGAGTGCCAAAGAATGGAGGCCTTTGAAGTCTGGTGCTGGAGAAGACTCCTGCGAGTCCCTTGGACTGCAAGGCCATCAAACCAGTCAGTCCTAGAGGAGATCAACCCTGACTGCTCTTTAGAAGGCCAGATCCTGAAGCTAAAACTCAAATACTTTGGCCACCTAATGAGAAGGAAGGACTCACTGGAGAAGAGCCTAATGCTGGGAAAGATTGAGGGCAATAGGAGAAGGGGACGACAGAGAATGAGGTGGCTGGATGGAGTCACTGAAGCAGTAGGCGTGAGCTTAGATGGACTCCAGAAGATGGTAGAGGACAGGAAGGCCTGGAGGAACATTGTCCATAGGGTCGCGATGGGTCGGACATGACTTCGCAACTAACAACAACAACAACTGTGCTCGGTGATTGATTGATTGATTGATTGATTGATTGATGGATGGATGGATGGATGGATGGATTGACTGACTGAAGAGAATATTTGTAGCTCAGAGCTGACTGGTAGGATCCTTGGTGCTCACTGAGCTTGGTTGTATTCTTCCAAACACTTCATTACCCAACTAGGTAACATCATCAGTGCTAGAAGGGAGTGGGCTTTGCTCTCATTTCATATATTAGTTTATATCAGGGGTCTTCAAACTTGGCCCTTTTATGACTCGTGGACTTCAACTCCCAGAATTCCTCATCCAGGCATGCCTGGCTGAGGAATTCTGGCAATTGAAGTCCACAAGTCATAAAAGGGCCAAGTTTGAAGACCCCTGGTTTATATACTCCACTGCTGATGACAGCAATGTATCCATACTAATTTTTGCCCAAGAACATTTTTGGAATGCCAAATGACTGAATTCATAAATGCAACAATTAATCAGTGGAACAACTTGCTTCCAGAAATTGTGAATGCTCCAACACTGCAAGTTTTTATGAAGAGATTGGACAAGGATTTGTCTGAAATCATATAGGGTTTCCTGCCTAAGCACGGGGTTGGACTAGAAGACCTCCAAGGTCCCTTCCAACTCTCTTATTATACTCTACTCTACTCTACTCTACTCTACTCTACTCTACTCTACTCTACTCTACTCTACTCTACTCTACTCTACTCCACTCCACTTCTATTCTATTCTATTCTATTCTATTCTATTCTATTCTATTCTATTCTATTCTATTCTATTCTATTCTATTCTATTCTATTCTATTCTATTCTATTCTATTCTATTCTATTCTGACTAGCGTAAATGATGATTAAGCAAAAAAAATGAACTTCAGCAACTCCAGTAGCAGATTCTGAAATATATCTGCCTAGATACACATTCTTAAGAATGTGAGGCTGGGTAGATAACGATTTAGTGAAACCCATTAATCATTTAGCCCAACAGAGTTAAAATAATATTCTATGTTCTCATATGCATGTTCAAACAGGCAAATCCATTAATCATCAGCCATAGCAGAATCAACTGAAAATCACCCCATGTTCATTAATCATTAGAGATGCTCGTTTTGTTTTGATCAGCCTCATCTTAAATGCCATGCTTCTCCAAAGCTGAAATTCATACCTTAAAATTAGGATGGAACACTTAAAGGATGAAAATATGGTGCATAAACAAGGCATCGGACTGCTACAACAGATGTGCATTGATCTGCCAAAATGACTGACTCCAATTGCAATTTACAAGCCTATTTTTCTTACTTTGTCGTGTTCCTATTTAGAGAGAAGAAAAGTAAGTCGAGATAAAATCCTATGGGATGCTTCATGGCAAGCTGAGGTTGCACTGGATGTGACTTTTAACACATTTTCATCACCACAGCAACACCAGAAGCATCTCCTGGCTCTCACCGTTGAGGCACTATAACTTTGGAGCAGGCAGGCAATGTCATGAGGCCCGTCAAAAAGAGGCTGGGCTTCACTTGCAATGCTGTGGTGATGACTTTGTCATGGTGACACTCCTTGGCCACACCCACAGATAACATTGGGCACGCATGCCCAATACAATTTTAGCCTATTACTGTATAAACCACAGTCCAACACAATCCTAGGCTGCATTAACGGAGAGATAGAATCAAGATCTCTTGAAGTGTTAAGACCACTTTACAAGGCCTTGGTAAGGACACACCTGGAATACTGCATCTAGTTTAGGTCACCATGATGTAAAAAAGATGTTGAGACTCTAGAAAGAGTGCAGAGAAGAACAATAAAGATGATCAGGGTACTGGAGGCTAAAGCTTATGAAGAACGGTTGATGGAATTGGGTATGTCTAGTTTAATGAAGAGAAGGACGGGAGGGGACACAATAGCAGTGTTCCAACATTTGACGGGTTGCCCCAAAGAAGAGGGAGTCAAGCTATTCTCCAAAGTGCCTGAAGGCAGGAGAAGAAGCAACAGATGGAAACTAATCCAGGAGAGAAGCAACTTGGACCTAAGGAGGAATCTCCTGACAGTTGGTAAAGGGTTTTCTGCCTAGCAGGGGATTGTACTAGAAGACCTCTAAGGTCCCTTCCAACTCCGTTATTCTGTTATAATGCTTTATTGTTTGATAGAGATACACCTAGCCTACTTGCCCGGACCGGGTCTATAATTAGTTCTTCTTCCAATATTTTTAATATTAATACTACTGTCTCAGTGGAAGAAAGTGCACTCTTTCTAGAGTCTCAACATCTTTTATACATCATGGTGACCTAAACTAGATGCAGTATTCCAGTATTCCAATTGGCCCTTTGACACTTAATCTAAATGCTTCTTGAACAACCTGCCTCCAGAGGTGGTGAATGCTCCAACACTGGAGGTTTTTAAGAAGAGACTGGACAGCCATTTGCCTGAAATGGTATAGGGTTTCCTGCCTGAGAAGGGGGTTGGACTAGATGACCTCCAAGGTCCCTTCCAACTTTATATTATTATTATTAAATATATAGTTTAATCAACAGTTTACAGCAATCCTCCAGATTGTTGTCTAAGTTCTTGTTCCTGTCAAGGCTCATAAACTATTGACTTACATCAGGGGTCTTCAAACCTTACATCAGGGGTCTTCAAACTTGTGGACTTCAACTCCCAGTTCCTCAGCCAGGCACACATGCCTGGCTGAGGAATTCTGGTAGTTTTTTTAAAAAAATTCCATTTATATCCCGCCCTTCTCCGAAGACTCAGGGCGGCTTACAAGCTTAGCAGTAGCCTTCATTCTATGTATATGCCTGCTTATTAGGGCTTTCACACACACCCCCAAGCGGCATTATTACAAAGTCAGCTTAATTGCCCCCAACAATCTGGGTCCTCATTTTACCTACCTCGGAAGGATGGAAGGCTGAGTCATAGAGCCTTGGTGGAGCAATGGGCTAATGCCTCCTTAAGTAACACCAGCTGCCTGCAATTAGTGCAGGTTCGAGTCCCACCAGGCTCAAGGTTGACTCAGCCTTCCATCCTTCCGAGGTAGGTCAAATGAGGACCCAGATTGTTGGGGGCAATTAAGCTGACTTTGTAATAATGCCGCTTGGGGTGTGTGTGTGAAAGCCCTAATAAGCAGGCATATACATAGAATGAAGGCTACTGCTAAGCTTGTAAGCCGCCCTGAGTCTTCAGAGAAGGGCGGGATATAAATGGAATTAAAATAAAATAATAAAATAAGTAAAATAACCTTGAGCCTGGTGGGACGCGAACCTGCACTAATGGCAGGCAGCTGGTGTTACTTAAGGAGGCATCAGACCACTGCTCCACCAAGCCCACAAGTCACAAAAGAGCCAAGTTTGAAGACCCCTGACTTATATCTTTGTGCTTTGATTGCTACATTATGCTTGACGAGGAACCAAGGTTTCTTTTTCTGGTTTGCCTCCTGTGGAATGATTTTTTTTTTCTTACTTCCGAAATTCAGTCCGGTAGATTATTTCCTTTATCCTGTCACCAGTCTGAATTATTGCTAAATTATTGCTGAGCCGGCCAAATGTATGAGCTCACAGCTTCCCAGAGCTATTAGACAGTTCAGTTCCCTACTCTAATCAATCAGAGCATAAGAGGACTGCTCTATCGTGATGAGTTGAGTACAATGCCTTGATGCTGATAACACAAAATATGTCATGTGTTTTTTTGTTTTTTTTAATGCTAACACAGTTCCCATACCGAATTTGGCTTGTTGCAGGAGCTATTCCTGTTTGTCTACACAGAGCGTCATCCAACCAAGTTTTAACACAGGAAAGATGGCCTGTTTAAAGGACCAGGCTGAATCTCTGGAGTCTTTTGGAGAGCTGCTGTCAGAACTAAGCGACATCAATAGGTTGCTGGAATTGGGTATGTCTAGTTGAATGAAGAGAAGGAGGGGGGGAGAACATGATGGCTGTGTTCCAATATCTCAGGGGCTGCCCCAAAGAAGAGGGAGTCAAGCTGTTCTCCAAAGCGCCCAAAGGGAGGACAACGAGCAATGGATGGAAACTAACCAAGGAGAGAAGCAACCTGGAACTAAGGACAAATTTCCTGGCACTGAGAACAATTAACCAGTGGAACAACCTGCCTCCGGAAGCTGTGAATGCTCCAACACTGAAAGTTTTCAAGAAGAGACTGGACAGCCATTTGTCTGAATGATCAGAGGGCTGGACACTGAAATGTGTGAAGAACGGTTACAGGAATTGGGTATGTCTAGTCTAGTGAAAAGGAGGATAAGGGGTGAATGCTCCAACATTGGAAGTTTTTAAGAAGAGACTGGACAGCCATTTGTCTGAAATAATAATAATAATAATAATAATAATAATAATAATAATAATAATAATAATAATAATAATAATAATAACAATAACAATAATAATAATAATAATAATAATAATAATAATAATAATAATAATAATAATAATAATAATAATAATGAAGTTGGAAGGGACCTTGGAGGTCATCTACTCCAACCCCCTGCTCAGGCAGGAAACCTTATACCATTTCAGGCAAATGGCTGTCCAGTATGGACAGTATGCCTAAATGTAGAACCTTACTTTTTTCACAATTGAATTTCATTTTGTTAGATAGTGCCCAGTGTTCGAGTCTGTCCAGATCCTCCTGTATCTTAAGCCTATCTTCTGGAGTGTTGGCTATTCCTGCCAGCTTGGTGTCGTCTGCAAGTTTGATGAGTTCCCCATCTATCCGCTCATCCAAATCATTAATGAAGATATTGAACAGCACTGGGCCCAAAACAGAGCCCTGGGGCACCCCACTACACACTTCCTTCAATGTAGAATGGTATAATGGTTTCCTGCTTGAGCAAGGGGTTGGACTAGATGACCTCCAAGGTCCCTTCCAACATCATCATCATCATCATCATCATCATGATTATTATTATTATTATTATTATTATTATTATTATTATTATTATTATTATTATTATTATTATTATTATTATTATTATTATTATTGGCTCAGCCATGTCCCGGACATGGCTATAGGCTACTACAGGCTGTTTTAAATATGCCAGACCACAGATGATAATAATAATAATAATAATAATAATAATAATAATAATAATAATAATAATAATAATAATAATAAGTTGGAAGGGACCTTGGAGGTCATCTAGTCCAACCCCCTGCTCAGGCAGGAAACCCTATGTTTTGCAATGTTGTCTACAACTTTGAAAGTGAGTTGTTCTCTTAAGTGCCCACACTTGTGATCTACGTGCTAAGGAGAAAATGGGAAAGTGAGACTTAGACTGAGCGTCTAAGAGTTTATTTTATTACCAATCTTTTCCTTTCTTGCCTGGCCTGATATAATTGAAAATAGAATAGGTTTACTCCACAGGTGCTTCTCCAAAAGGCAACAGGGCTTTCTTGTTGTTGCCTTTGAAAACATTTCACTACTCCTCGGCAGAACTGGATGTTTTCCTTGAAATGTTTTCAAGGGAATTTTTTTTTTTAAAAAAAAACCAACTAAGTCCAGTTGCCTTTTGATAAAGCACCTTTAGGGCGGTGTTGGGATTCAGCCGGTTCGCACCAGTTCGGCAGAACCGGTAGCTAATTTTTTTCTTGCCCAGGCCCAGAATGGACTTCTGGAATTGGCATCCAGACAGGAAAACCGGTTATTCACATATTTGAATCTCACCACTGCTTTAGGGCTACCCTAACCTGGATGACTGGGAATCTCCATAGACAAAATATTGGTTTGCAAATCCTTTTATCCTGTTTAGAATGTCTAGTTCCGGGGTCTTCAAACGTGGCCCTTTTATGGCTTGTGGACTTCAACTCCCAGAATTCCTCAGCCAGGCATGCTGGCTGAGGAATTCTGGGAGTTGAAGTCCACAGGTCATAAAAGGGCCAGGTTTTGAAGACCCCTGGTCTACTTCATTCATTTATTCAACATTTCAACATTATATTGATCTTTGTACAACTCACCTCTTCAAAATACTCTTGGGGAGGAAGAAGAAGAAGGAGAAGGAGAAGGAGAAGGAGAAGGAGAAGGAGAAGGAGAAGGAGAAGGAGAAGGAGGAGGAGGAGGAGGAGGAAGAGGAGGAGGAGGAGAAGGAGGAGGAGAAGGAGAAGGAGAAGGAATAAGTAAGATTAATTACCCTAACGTTTTTTTTGATGATCTCCTTGTTCATCAGCATCCTCCCTTCAGACAATTCGATTCCTGATAAGGGAAAAAGGACTTCTCCAATGATATCATCTCTGGAGAACCGGTCGAAACTCAGAATCATAAAATGGAGACTCAGATCTTGAACTTGAGTGTAAGGGATCCCATAAAAGGTGAAGGTTTCATCAAAAGCCGGATCTAAGGTTTTCCTCAGCACTCGAGTTTTCACCTTATGCTTCTTCTCTGGTAGTATGGTCATTTTGATGTACGGATCAGAAGTCATTGATTGTTCATCCATGGCTGGTAAGCCACGTGCTTCTTTGATGTTCACCATGAAAGCCTTTTTTTCAAAGTTGTACTCTAGGGAGAAGAACAGAGTCCCTAATTTATCTTGCTTTTCTTCAGAAGATATTGAGGTGGTTGACTTCAAGCTGTCCGGAGACACTGAATCTTTCTCCCTCTCAGGAAACAGTTTCGGAGTAAAGCCTTCAACGTCTGAAGAACTTGGCATTTTAGGGATCGTCTTGGGGAAGTTGCCATTCAGATCTTGTTTCTCCAGGTCAAGATGCAGAGAGGTTTTGGGCATGATAGCCTTGTTTGTGGCTTCCCCTTTGTCCTCTGCGCCAAACTTCTTCTTGCTGTTGAGATTCTCAGGATAAATATCAACCCCCTTCAGCACATGGACAAATTTATAAGAAGGAGTCTTGTTGGCTTTAGAAGATTTGCGTTGGCAGCAGATCCAAGCAAAGAGTGAGACGGTGAAGACCAGCCCAAAGGCGCTGAAGATCCCAACCACGGTAGGGATTTCATCTGCAAGTCAAAGCAAAGGGCAACAAACAGATGAACGTTGGGCATCGGAGATGACAAGTGAGAGTTAACTTAGCAAAATGATAGAGTGCAGCAACTCAGCTGTACAATATACTAAGAAAAAGCATATTCATTTTGTGCCCCCTGCAGGTATGAAGAAAAATTTCTGTCTGAAGAGATTTCTCCAGATGGATGCATGACTGTGAGAAATAGAGTTGAGCAGTCATGGTTTTAACAAGCAACCTGGTGCAATTAAATGTTGTTGGTTTCCTAGATAAAGTTACGGATTCACTAAGTGTAACAAAGGGTGGTTCCCTCTTACATTCTTCACATTTGCCTTTTCATCTGGCTAATTAAAAAAAAAGATTTGAAATATATTATCCACATGTTCACTTTCATACCAGCCTTTGCTTTGTCCCTTAAGTCCGGTGAAACCTCATTGTTACACAAACCTTTTATAGAAGAGATTCTAACACAGCAAGAAAATGTTAACTTTGATCAGTTTTCCCACCAGTCTAGCATAATGATATTGAGCTCAGTGTGGATACAGATAATATACAATGATTCCCCCACCACCCCCACTATTTTGTTATCACTTATGTACAGGGTTAATCATTTCTTTTCTAATTTCAAGAGAAACTGATAAGGATTTTCAGAAGTATCCAGCAACGGAGGTGCCTAAAGAACAATGATTTAGTATCTTATTTCTGCAAGCCTAGCAATTGTGGTTGGGTTTTTTTTCTCTCACTCCGTCGCTCAGAGAAAACAGCCCACATTCTAAACAGCAATCGGGAAAACAGCATGCAAGCTGCAATGACATCTGGAGCACGGATAAAAGTGGGACACGGAGGAGATCATTAGCATTTCATGAGTAAGCAACGCAGGGCCAAATGAGCGCCACTAATTGGAAATCCAATTCTGCCCATAAGTAACGTTTCTGAGCAAGTTCAAGCACCAGGGGCAGGTAACGGCAACCCAGATGAAAGAACTAACTTCTCCTAGCACGAAATATTATTGCAGAAAAGAAGCCATTCTTTCATGCGTGGGGACCGGTATTCAAGGAAACGTGTGCAGGGGGATTTTCTAGAAAGGAAAAGTGGATGCGCAGAGAAGGACTCTGCTTTTGAATGGTAGAAGGGTAGCGGACTCATCCCCTAAGTTGAAATTACGGGAGGATGAATGGACCTATTGAGCAAGCATTGGAAGGGTTGAGTGTGGACAATTGCCAATTTTGCAGGCACGAGGGTTTCCTTGTCTTTTAAGGGGAGGACTTGTCCATTTTGATTAGGGTTGAGTTATGAGAAGCCAACCCGTGGTTGTACATTAGTCTGCCGGAAATGTTGGCTTGGGATAAGACGTTGGTTGCTGGGTTAGTTCCATGCATCCTCTTTCTATGTCCACTACCTCCCTTCACACACACCCTTTTTACGTCTGAGAGGCATCTTGTGAGCAGCGAGAGAATAACATTTCCATACGGTGCTTACAAGGAAGTTCAGATGGGTATTCACTCCCATGAATGGGTTTTGTCAACCGACATGTGTGCAAGTATTGTTTAGATGCCTGCACCCAGCAGATTGTTTCTGAGAGCAAGTTACAGATATTAATTATCTTTCCAAAGTTGATTACAATAGGCGCAAGCTGTCGCAAATGAAATTAGGAGCACCTATGAGGGGGTGGACCAAGAAGAAACCCCAACTCATTGTGCTCTACCGTAACCACCGCTGGGATCGCCATCTATTTTGAGGCTATTTCCCTAGGAATTCTAACATCTGTGTGAGAACAAGATGCTGACTTTAGACTCTAACATCTATGAAGAAAAGAACAAGGCAGACCGTGTCGATTTGAAAAGACCCCTTCCACATTCTTTGCATGCAAAGCGAAGTCGACATTGACCTAATTTATTTTAAGGGAACGCCAAAATACCCAGGGGTGGAAGAAATAACATATGTTGCTTGGGAATGAACCCATTGTGCCAGAAGAGGCCATCAGGAGTTTAAAATGCAACACTTTGTCGATAAAGTACTGACGGTATCCCAAGAGCATTACAAGGCAAAGTCAATCCATGAGACAATGTTCACTCACTCATCTTCCCCACGCTTAAATAACTGGGAGGAAAAAAACAACAACAACCTATGTATGTATGCATTTTTCTCTTGGCCAAAAAATAAAAGCTTATTTATTCAGCATTCTAGCAGATGAAGAATGCTAAGGCAAGCGTTGGTTTTATTCTAATTGCCAGGTTTTGATGTTAGTCAAGAGCCAAAGCAGCCAAACCACTTTTAAGTTTCTCTCTGAAATCTTGCACTGAGTTAAAAGCATGAGGTAACTCTTTTATGTGCATTATCCAAGAAACAACACTTTGGACGAGAGGCAAGGAGATATCTACTGAAAGATAGAAAGCTATAGATATATGAAGGTTGAGATGGATGACTAATCTTTTTAGATATCTAACAGCTATCCTTCTACTAACGGAAGCAATTATGACCTTTCCCCCCCCCCTGAGGGCATGTAGAATACAGGTTTGAAATGACTCATCCTCCTCCCCATCACAGCTTCCTTCAAACGAAGATTGAGGCAAATGCATCCTTCTTCTCCCCTTACTCCCCACCAGGCTCCTTACATTCTGTTTGCCACATGGGGAGAAGGGAGGCAGGAGGAGGAACAATCTGAACACCTCGAAGCAGCAGGAGAGAAGAAGACGCAAACTTTTGCCCAGATCGACCCACCCTCCCACAGATGCTTGAGAAGGGACGGCTCCCCAATCAAACATGCCTGAGGTTTCCAGGGTCCAAAAGTCCCTTTAGGAGTCCAAAATGGCAGAGTCATCTACTTTGCCTGAGAAGGACTGGTAGGGGTGGGGTGGGGGGGGCAGGAAACGAAACCAAGCCGAATTCGCATTTTTGGGAATTTCTCTTTTTTTAAAATAATAATAATAATAATAATAATAATAATAATAATAATAATAATAATAATGATGATGATGATGATGATGATGATGATGATGATGATGATGATGATGATGATGATGATGATAATAATAATAATAATAATAATAATAATAATAATAATAATAATAATAATAATACCACCAACTTACCAAATTCTTCTCTGCTGGCTGTAATCGGAGCCATGTTGTTTGCTGCGTGCGCTGTCCAAGGTGCTGAAGATTCTTCTCTCTTTCCACCCCTTCTCTCTCTCTCCGGCGGATCCAAGCGAAAAGGCAACACAACACACACGCGCACCCCACCACAACCGAAACGGGGCGGGACGGGCGGGGGGGGCGGGAGAGGAGGCTTGTTTTCCGACGCGATGCCAACCAACCCCCAGCCCGAAAGAGCGGGAAGGTTTCGGAAAGAGGCGGAGGTAGAGGAGGAATCGCGAGTGGCGGCTGTGATGGTGGTGGTGGTGGGGGGGGGAAAGAGTCGCGCAGGGGAGGGGCAAGGCTTGGTTGGGTCCTCCCCTCCGTCCCAGCGATCCGCGAGCCCTTGTCCGCTGGTTCGGGTCTTCTGACTCACCGAGCTCGGAGCCCGAAGACGCGGTTGAAACCCAAATTGACGCAATTCTGACGCTACCGGAGTGAAATCAGTACCTCCTCCCCCGCCCCTTCCCTTCTCTTTTTTCCCCCCTCCCCTCCCCCCCCCGCGCCCGGTCCTCCACTCCTGAGACTCCAACCCACGTTCATCAATTATTTTAACGGCTCTGCTGCAGGAGATTAGCAGACATTCTCAGACGGGCGTAGATAGCCAGGCTAATTTCTAGGACCAAACCCTGCCAGCGTTTTTGCAAGCCCCAGTCTGGCAGTGTTAAACCTGGGAGATGGGGTGAGGGAGAGGGAGAGAGGGAGAGAGGGAGGGATGGGGAAAGAGAGAAGGAGAAAGAGAGGGAGAGGGAGAAGGGGAGAGAGAGAGGGAAAGAGGGAGGGAGGGATGAGGAGAGGGAGAGGGAGAAGGGGAGAGAAGGGGAGGGGGAGAAGGAGAGACAGAGGGGGGAGAGAAAGAGGGAGAGGGAGAAGGAGAGGGAGAGAAAGAGAGAGAGAGAGGGAGGGATGGGATGGGAAGATGGAGAAGGAGAAGGAGAGGGGGGAAGGGGAGGAGAAACGGGGAGAGGGAGAAGGAGAGGGAGAGAAAGAGAGAGGGGGAGAGAGGGAGGGATGGGGAGAGGAAGAGAGAGGGAGAGAAAGAAAGACAGAGAGACAGAGGGGGCAGAGAGGGGGAAGAGAGACAGAGAGAGGGAGAGGGAGAAAGAGGGGGAGGGGGAGGGGGAGGGAGGGGGAGGGAGAGAAAGAGAGAGAGAGGAGCTGTATTCACAAATGTAGGAAGTGAAGGGGAACTTAAGGAATGTCCCAGACACAATTTCATTTCCCCCCCCCCCCATCTCTTTAGAGGAAACGCTTCTTCAGAGTCACTTGCCAGCTATCTGGAGTGCTCGCTAGGGGGAAGATTGGACATCGATTCCCAGGCTGACTGGAATATATGCAAACAGATGATAGCTTGTTAGAGCTCCATTCCAAACAGATTGTAGCTCATTAGATGCAGCTTCATGACAGATTGGGGTTTGTTAGAGCTACCTGGCACTTCCTCCTCCCGCTTTTTCCCTCGTTTCACACCCACGTTTTCACTTTTCAAACTTGACACTGTGATGCCATGCGCTATGAACAAGTCCCCCGTCACGAATGGACATCCCTGGAGGATGGGTCCTGCCTGATCTTGCAAAGGTCTGCAGCCTTGAGCGAGGCTGGGATGGAATGGGCTGAAGAATCACCAGGAAAAGGGCAAGAAAGAGTGGGAAGTTGAAAAACAGGAGGAAACTATAGCCAGCCCCTTTTGTATTATTATTATTTCCTGGAAAAGTGCATACTGTAGACATTGCCATGCAGTCACTAGGAGTAAAATTTAGCCTAAAAGAGACTCTGCATTATAAAATGTACAAGTTATTCTCCAAAGCCCTTGACGGCAGGACAAGAAGCAACAGATGGAAACTAATCAAGGAGAGAAGCAACCTGGAACTAAGGAGAAATTTCCTAACAATGAGAACAATCAATCAGTGGAATGACATGCCACTAGAAGTTGTGAGTGCTCCAAGTCCTAGTGGACAATCACTTACATGTGAGCCAGCTGTGTGCTGCAGATGCCAAGAAAGCCAACACAGTGCGAGGCTGCATTAACAGAGGGATAGAATCAAGAGAACGTGAAGTGTTAATACCACTTTATAATGCCTTGGTAGGGCCACACTTGGAATCCTGCATCTAGTTTTGGTCACCACGATGTGAAAAAGATGTTGAGACACTAGAAAGAGTGCAGAGAAGAGCAGCAAAGATGATCAGGGGACTGGAGGCTAAGACATATAAGGAATATTGTTGAAATTGGGTATGTCTAGTTTAATGAAGAGAAGGACTAGGGGTGACATGATAGCAGTGTTCCAATATCTCAGGGGCTGCCCCAAAGAAGAGGCAGTCAAGCTATTCTCCAAAGCACCTGAAGGTGGAACAAGAAGCAACGGATGGAAACTAGTCAAGGAGAGAAGCAACCTAGAACTAAGGAGGAATTTCCTGACAGTGAGAACAACTAACTAGTGGAACAACTTGCCTCCAGAAGTTATGAATTCACCAACACTGGAAGTTTTTAAGAAGAGACTGTACAACTATTTGTCTGAAATGGTATAGCATTTCCTTCCTGAGCAGGGGGTTGGACTAGATGATCTCCAAGGTCCCTCCCAACTTTGTTATTGTTGTTGTTGTTGTTTCTTTTATTCATTGAACATGAACCTCAGTCAGCTGAACATTCAAATTGACTGGCACTAATGCTTGACACGGGTTGTTGCCAGCATCTTAGGTATCAACCGGGTATCTCCTTAAAATGTAAGGTAGCACAATTTTTTGTAGCTTTGCTGGAGTTATTGCAGGAAGTTGAAGTTTCTTGATGTATTTTGTAAAGGTTTTGGACATAGTTCCCAGTGCCCCGATGACAATGGGTATCACTGTTACACGTTTCATCCATAATCGTGCAGTTTCGATGGCCAGGTCACAGTATTTCGTAATTTTTTCCAATTCTTTTTCTTCAACTATGGCATCTCCTGGTACAGCGATATCAATCAACTGTACGCTTCAGTTCTCTATGACTGCGATATCTGGCATGTTGTGTTTCAAATGGCGATCTGTCTGTATTTGGAAGTCCCACAAGATCTTCACCCTCTCATTCTAATCATCATCATCATCATCATCATCATCATTGATCATTGCACAGTCAGCCAGATGTTCAGACTGGATTTGACATTTTTGTCTACCTGTTGAGTCCTTACCAAGGACCTGGGATGAGCAGATGTGGATGTTTGATGGTATTACAGATCTCATCGCAGGATGGAAGCAGTTCCTAGTAAGGCCGCCTTTTGCAATTGACTAATGGTGAATTTGTCAATGCCGATGATGGTGTTCAAGTGGTGCTCCAGTTGTTTTGGGATTGCACCCAAGGCGCCTATGACTATTGGTGCCACCCTTGCTTGCCTTTGCCCCAGTCTTTCTATTTCTATTTGTAGATCTTTGTATTTGTTATCTTCTCCAGTTCTTTCTCATCTATTCTGCTGTCTCCAGGCACTGCCACGTCCACTATCCAGACTTTTTTGTCTTTCTTATTGACATGATGATGATGATGATGAATATCCTTGTGTATTCTGATGCAATTCATTCATGTTATTCATTCATTCCTACCACTTCTACATCATTCCATTGGTGTTGGAGAAGACCTTTGGACTGCAAGGAGATCCCATCAGTCAATCCTAAAGGAAATCAGCCCTTGACTGTCCTTTGGAAGGGCAGATGCTGAAGCTGAACCTCAAATACTTTGGCCACCTAATGAGAAGAGAGGACTCCTCGGAAAAGATCCCGATGTTGGGAAAGACGGAAGGCAGAAGGAGAAAGAGGGCGGCAGAGGATTTTGAGATGGTTAGATAGTGTCATTGAGGCAACAAACATGAATTTGGGCAAGCTCCAGGAGTCAATGGAGGATGGGGGGGGGAGATGGTGTGCTATAGTCCATGAGATCATGAAGAGTTGAACATGAGATAGCAACGAAACTGCTTCAACGTTCTACTACTGTTGAGCCCACATCTCAGTTCCAGCACAAAGTGAAGGAATTTGGGCCTTTAAAAAAAACCTAGAGGTTTTTAAAGTCAAGTGACACTGTATTTTTCACCAAGATAAATGCAGAGAGGTTCTTTCCAGGAAAATGCATATATTGCTTCTAAACTTTGGATTTGTTTCATGCTCACATCAGGAGACCAGATGGTAAAAAAAGCCAAGGCTGAACATAAACAAAGGCTGAGGAAAAAAAGCTGAATCACGTAGCTTTTCTTTCTAATTGTTTGGGGTTCTTTTTTTGAGGGGGTGGGTGGGGAGTGGAATAAAGGGGAATACCTTGTTTTCTTCTGATCCCGCCAACGGTGTCTTCCAGAATACCTTCGTCCATCCAAATGAGTATTTTGGACATAGTGTGTACGCTTTGGCTTCCTTCCTCTTCCTAACCATCCTAAGTTGGTCTTTAGTTGTAGACTAGACATCCATGACTCACTGGGTCATTGTTTCAGATATATATTTCCACCTCTAAACAGAAAAACAGAAGAACCAAGGATGGACAGGTTAGCGGAAAGAGTACACGTTATTTTCAACTTCCTGCCAACTTCCCCACAGAGGAATTTCCGGGTGGGAATCTGGCAAAAAAATATCAGAAATCCTTCCTTCCTTCCTTCCTTCCTTCCTTCCTTCCTTCCTTCCTTCCTTCCTTCCTTCCTTCCTTCCTTCCTTCCTTCCCTCTGTTCCTTCCTCCCTCCTTCCTTCTGTTCCTCCCTCCCTCCTCTCTTCCTTCCTTCCTTCCTTCCCTCTGTTCCTTCCTTCCTTCCTTCCCTCTGTTCCTTCCTCCCTCCTTCCTTCTGTTCCTCCCTCCCTCCCTCCCTCCCTCCCTTCATTCCTTCCTTCCTTCCTTCCTTCCTTCCTTCCTTCCTTCCTTCCCTCTGTTCCTTCCTCCCTCCTTCCTTCTGTTCCTCCCTCCCTCCCTCCCTCCCTTCCTTCCTTCCTTCCTTCCTTCCTTCCTTCCTTCCTTCCTTCCTTCCTTCCTTCCCTCTGTTCCTCCTGCAGTTTGGGCACTAAGTCTCTAAAAGTTTCGCCATCCCTGCCCTATACCATTTCAGACAAATGGCTGTCCAATCTCTTCTGAAAAATCTCTAGTGATGGAGCACTCACAATGTCTGAAGGAAATCTATTCCATTGGTTGATTGCTCTAATCATTAGGAAATTTCTCCTTAGTTCTAAGTTGCTTCTCTCCTTGGTTAGTTTCCATCCATTTTTTCTTGTCTTGCCTTCTGGTGCTTTGGAAAATAGTTTGATCTTTCCTTCCTTCCTTCCTTCCTTCCTTCCTTCCTTCCTTCCTTCCTTCCTTCCTTCCCTCTGTTCCTCTCTCCCTCCCTCCCTCCCTTCCTTCCTTCTGTTCCTCCCTCCCTCCCTCCCTCCCTCCCTCCCTCCCTTCCTTCCTTCTGTTCCTCCCTCCCTCCCTCCCTCCCTCCCTTCCTTCCTTCCTTCCTTCCTTCCTTCCATGTGTTCCTTCCTTCCTTCCTTCCCTCTGTTCCTCTCTCCCTCCCTCCCTTCCTTCCTTCCTTGTTCCTTCCTCCCTCCTTCTGTTCCTTCCTTCCTCCCTCCCTCCATTTTTGTTCCCTCCATTCCTTCCTCCCTCCCTCCCTCCCCTCTCCCTCCCTCCTTCCTTCCTTCCTTCCTTCCTTCCTTCCTTCCTTCCTTCCTTCCTTCCTTCCCTCCCTGTGGTTAGAATGCCATATTGCAGACAAACTCTGCCCACAGCCTGGAGTTTGATCCTGATGGGGCTTAAGGTTGACTCAGCCTTCCATCCTTCCAAAGTTGGTAAAATGAGGAGCCAGATGGTTGGGGGCAACGTGCTGACTGTAAACCTCTTAGAGAGGGCTATTGAGCACTGTGAAGTGGCATATAAGTCTTAAGCGTCATTGCTATTGCTATGTTCAGCACCAGGGAAATCAGGAGATCCAGACAGTTCAAATGGCTCAGATTTATTGTGAGCTTAAGTTCTCTACAAGAATCTGAGCTACTAAGAGCCCAAGCATATTGGTGGTAGATAAGAGTCATCAGTTTTCAAGGTGGGCTGGACTTAGATCTCTTGTGAGTGTGAAGGGACTCGCGATTGACGGGGCATTTGACCCCTGCCTCGGGCTCAATCTGCTCCTCTCCTACCATATCTCCCCCCTCCCCCTTCCATCTCTTTTACAGCCTAGGAAACTAAGGAGGGGGGGGTCCTCACAGCCTCTTTCCCCCACTCACATTCCTGCTGCAAGCTAAGCTGTCTCTTATCCAACTGTCTCCTTGGCTGCATCTCCCAAGATAATTTGTGCACAGCATTACACAATCAGACCAAACACAATTAGTCAGCTATGATCAAAACAATAGTTAAGGTGGGGAAAAAAAGGGGGGGGGGAGAAGGAAGAAAGAAGAGCTGAATTCGACGTTGCCAGGATAGTGACTGCATACTTAGCTACACCTGTAGCTAAATGTTAACACAATGAACCCAGAACATCAATACGTAATGTGTCCTCCTATTGCACGGAGGCTATTGATCTGCCTATCCAAAGAGCATCAGCTTTATGGCAGTGGCATAAAGGCAGCAGCATAATATAGGTGCTCCGACCGACCCACTGACGCATTTCACCAAAGTGTGTGGCAAAGAACAGGAAGTCTATCAAGGATGCCCATTAGTGTTAAGGAGGAAGACGGAGCTGTCAATTAGCGGCCGACAAAGGTGTTTTCCTTATGGGCTTCTTGGAAAGAAAGGAAGATGGTTTCGGCAGGGGGGTGGGTGGGTGGGTGGGTGGGTTGCAACAAGACAGGCAACCTTGCAAAAACACTTCACTTTCAGAAGCAAGCGGGGCGGGGGGGGCGTCACCTCAATGAGCATCAACAAGGGCAATTTAAAATGTGAGAAGACAATTGAATGGGGTGCAAAACCGAGGAAGGGAAAAAAATGTCTCGCTTGAACAGGTTCTGTAAGTCGTCCATGGTGAGTGCTGTGCACACCGTGCTCGTACACACACTGTAAGGAAGAGACGAGACAGTCACTTGTCTGAAATGGTATGGGTTCTCCTGCTTGAGCAGGGGGCTGGACTAGAAGACCTTCCAGGTTCCTTCCAGTTCCATTCTATTCTATTCTATTCTATTCTATTCTATTCTATTCTATTCTATTCTATTCTATTCTATTCTATTCTATTCTATTCTATTCTATTCTATTCTATTCTATTCTATTCTATTCCATTTCATTCCTTCAATCCATTCCATTCCATATTTCCTATTCTATTCTATTCTATTCTATCCTATCCTATCCTATCCTATCCTATCCTATCCTATCCTATCCTATCCTATCCTATTCTATTCTATTCTATTCTATTCTATTCTATTCTATTCTATTGAAATTTCCATTTTCTATTCTATTCTATTCTATTCTATTCTATTCTATTCTATTCTATTCTATTCTATTCTATTCTATTCTATTCTATTCTATTCTATTCTATTCTATTCTATTCTATTCTATTCTATTCTATTCCATTTCATTCCTTCAATCCATTCCATTCCATATTTCCTATTCTATTCTATTCTATTCTATCCTATCCTATCCTATCCTATCCTATCCTATCCTATCCTATCCTATCCTATCCTATTCTATTCTATTCTATTCTATTCTATTCTATTCTATTCTATTGAAATTTCCATTTTCTATTCTATTCTATTCTATTCTATTCTATTCTATTCTATTCTATTCTATTCTATTCTATTCTATTCTATTCTATTCTATTCTATTCTATTCTATTCTATTCTATTCTATTCTATTTTATATCCCATTGCTTATTCTATTCTATTCTATTCTATTCTATTCTATTCTATTCTATTCTATTCTATTCTATTCTATTCTATTCTATTCCACTCCACTCCACTCCATATTTTCTATTCTATTCTATTCTATTCTATTCTATTCTATTCTATTCTATTCTATTCTATTCTATTCTATTCTATTCTATTCTATTCTATTCTATTCTATTCTATTCTATTCTATTCTATTCCACTCCACTCCATATTTTCTATTCTATTCTATTCTATTCTATTCTATTCTATTCTATTCTATTCTATTCTATTCTATTCTATTCTATTCTATTCTATTCTATTCTATTCTATTCTATTCTATTCCACTCCACTCCACTCCATATTTTCTATTCTATTCTATTCTATTCTATTCTATTCTATTCTATTCTATTCTATTCTATTCTATTCTATTCTATTCTATTCTATTCTATTCTATTCTATTCTATTCTATTCTATTCCACTCCACTCCACTCCATATTTTCTATTCTATTCTATTCTATTCTATTCTATTCTATTCTATTCTATTCTATTCTATTCTATTCTATTCTATTCTATTCTATTCCACTCCACTCCACTCCATATTTTCTATTCTATTCTATTCTATTCTATTCTATTCTATTCTATTCTATTCTATTCTATTCTATTCTATTCTATTCTATTCTATTCTATTCTATTCTATTCTATTCAATTCTATTCTATTCTATTCTATTCTATTCTATTCTATTCTATTTTATATCCCATTGCTTATTCTATTCTATTCTATTCTATTCTATTCTATTCTATTCTATTCTATTCTATTCTATTCTATTCTATTCTATTCTATTCACTCTAAATGTGTCATGAAATACAATGAAGTTTCAGCATGGGGCTAAGGGAGTGGTGAAAATCCTGAGGCAGGTGCATTGTGCAAGCTCCATCTAGTGTGCAAAATATCTCACCTAATTATGTGGAGATGTGCAAATACAAAAAACAAAGTTAGAGGCCACATTTGGAATGTATCCACCAGAACAGAAATGGACACTAGGACATTTCAATCAGAAATCAATCTACAAAGGAAGAACATCTCTATGAAATGTAGAAATGGAAAGATAGTGTGTTCATTCCTTAGCAAATTATCCTTCGGCTTAAAACAAACAAAAAATTCCACTTGGGATATAAAGAGAGGCATAGAATTAAGATAACGCAAAGTATTAGTACTGCTTTTTAAAACTCTAGTGAGGCCACACCTGGAATACTGCAGCCAATTTTGGTCACGATACTACTAAAATATGTTGAGACCTTGGGAAAAGTTCAGAGAAGAGCAATTAAGATGATCCCAGGTCTGGAGACTAAAACATATGAAGAATGGCTGCAGGACTTGGGTTTGGCCAGTCTGAAGAAAAGAAGAAATAGGGGAGACATGATAGCAGGGTTCCAGTATCTGAGGGGCTGCCACAAGGCAGAAGGGGGAAGGTTGTTCACCAAAGCACAAGGGGCCAAGACAAGAAACAATGGTTGGAAACTCATCAAGGAGAGAAGCAATGTAGGAATTAAGGGGAAATTTCCTAATTGTTAAAACAATTAATCAGTGGAATAACTTGCCTCCAGATGTTGTGAACACTGGAAGTTTTTAAGAAGAGGTTGGACAACACTTTGTCTGAAATGGTATAGGGTTTCCTGCCTGAGCAGGGGGTTGGACTAGAAGACCTCGAAGGTCCCTTCCACCTCTATTCTATTGAAGTATCTCGGACTGCTCCGTGTTCTCAACAAGGGTTAAAAAGGAATCTACAGGGTTGTTAGTCTGATTTTAGGTTGACCCTTCCTGGCTAAAGGAACACAGTATGCCTTCGAATCAGTATTGATTCCTAGTCACTACATGAACTAGTCCTTGAAATTTTCCTGGCAAGAATTTTGGAGTCTGTTTACCATTGCCTTCTTACCAGTGCACCATAAATAGGGCACTTAAGCAGCATGCGTACCCAGTGCCAGTCATTAGCCACATCTTGGCATCGCTGCAAGGGGGTACTGTATTTGCAAAATTAGATTTGGCACAGGCCTATCAGCAGTTACCTGTGGACAAGGCCACAGCAGCTGCACAAGCCATTGTTACACACAGGGGGCCTTTTAAAGTCAAACGCCTCCAATTCAGGGTTAGCGTAGCCCCTGGGATTTTTCAAGGAGTCATGGAGCGTACGCTCAAGGGCATTCTGGGGATTTGCCCTTATTTCAACGATGTGCTCATCGGCGGTGAGTCCACTGAGGTGCTTGCGAGGAGGCTCAAAGCCGTCCTTCAACGGTTCTGCGAAGCAGGCCTTAAACTTAAAAAGAATAAGTATAGCATTGGGGTCCCTTCTACTGAGTTCCTGGGTTTCTGTATTGATGCTGAAGGCATCCACCCTGCCAAGTCCAAGATGAAGGCCATTCAGCTGGCACTTAGCCCCAGGTCTAAAGGAGAGCTTCAGGCATTCCTGGGTCTCCTTAATTTTTACCATGCGTTCCTTCCTAACAAGGCTGCAGTGGCAGAGCCGTTACACTGGCTCTTAGACAAAAACACCCCATGGAAGTGGTCCAAGGTTCACCAAAGCAGTTTTAAGGCAGTAAAGTCACTACTGTCCTCCAATTCAGTCCTCACTCACTTTAAAGAGTCATTGCCTGTATGCATTGCATGTGATGCATCCCCTTATGGGGTGGGGGCTGTCCTAAGCCATTTGTCAAGTGATGGGGCTCAAGTCCCCATTGCCTATTATTCAAGGACATTGTCCTCAGCTGAGCGCAATTATGCTCAGATTGACAAGGAGGCTTTGGCCATTGTGGCCGGGGTGAAGAAATTCCATGATTACTTGTATGGCAGGGAATTCACGGTCTTCACTGACCACAAGCCACTGTTGGGGTTATTTACTACTGATAGGCAGATGCCTCAAATTCTGTCCCCTAGGATGTTAAGGTGGTCCATTTTCATGTCAGCCTACAGATACAGGCTGGTTCACAAACCCAGCAAAGACATGGGCCATGCAGACGGCCTTAGCAGGTTGCCACTGCCACAGGTAGAGCCAGATCTGGCTCCAGCAGCTTGCATTTTGTCAATTCAGGATTTGCCTGAATTTCCCCTCCATGCTGGGGATGTGGCTGCAGAAACCACTGCAGACAAGGTTTTAAGTAGAGTCTTGTCATGGATTCATACTGGGTGGCTTGAAAACAGCCCTGGACCTGAGTTCCAGAGCTACTTCACATGTAGACATGAGCTTTCAGCTCACAAAGGCTGCATTTTATGGGGGAGCAGGGTTATTGTCCCCAGTTCATTAAGAAACCGTGTACTTCAATCTCTGCATGAGGGACATCCGGGTATAGTCCAGATGAAGGCATTGGCATGAAGCTACCTATGGTGGCCAGGGTTAGATAAGGCTATTGAGGCCCAAGTACATGGGTATTACACATGTCAACAGTCCAGATCAGCTATTCTTGATAGTGGTCGACAGCCACTCTAAATGGCTGGAATTACTTCCAATTTCAACCATGACTACTGCTAGGACCATCCAGGTGCTTAGAAAGCTGTTTGCCACACACAGTCTACCGGACGTCGTCGTATCAGACAATGGGGCCCAGTTCACAGCAGCAGAGTTTCAAGCCTTCTTGAGGACTAACCTCGTAAGGCATGCAACATCGGCCCCCTTTCACCCCTCGAGTAACGGGCAGGCCGAACGTATGGTGTGCACTACAAAGGAGTCACTCAAGCACAGAGTGACTGGAGATTGGCACCACAGGCTGGCTGATTTCTTGTTTTGCCAGCACACTGCGCCTCGCACAGCAACAGGCAAGAGCCCAGCAGAGCTTCACTAGGGGAGAAGTTTAAACCTATTGGCTGCCGCCTAGTGGCCAACCGTATAAGTAGCTGCGCAGAAGCCTCTGTTCTCAGTTCTGTTCCTGTTTCTACAATAAAACAATGTTCCCGCTTGAACCCTCTCATCTCGCCTACTGCTTCCAAAGAATCCACTACACAACAATTTAAATTGTAAATTACCCATACGGCTCTCCTTATTTATCTATAGCCCAGGAGAGAGAGAGAGAGAGAAAAGCCTCAGTCTCTATCCGCCAAGGTCCTTATAAAAACCTCTTTTGTCGAGCAGTGCTTGCCTAAAAGCTGCCTCTTAGTTTAAAGCAACATTTTTCAAAGTAAACGAGAAAACAAAACAGCCAGCAAAGGCTTTGCTTTAAGTGCTGGGTGTTCCTTAGAAGCAGCTTATCAAGCTTCTAGGCAGAAGCACTAGACTTTCTCTCCCCCACCCCCAGATGAAAGGGAGGGGTGGGGCATGTGGTTGCTAGGTGACATACATTTCCTAAAGGAGCCAACACCTCAATGATTATTTCTGTTGGGGGAAAGAAAAAACACCCTTCCCCGTTTCCTTCATTTTGCTTAAATCTTCTCTCTTCTCCGTGGACAAGTTGGCCTTGAAACACAGGCCAGTTCTGAAATCCTTCTCCAAAAGGGGTTGATCCCCTTTACTTTTAGGGTAATCGGGTTTTTTTAAAAAAAAATTTCTTCCAAACCCATCCAAATTCTCACCAATCAGATTTTGTGGGGGGTGGGGGGTGGGAAGGAGTTGTCACTAAGTCTACAGCCTGCTTTGATTTTTATAGTGCAGTTCAGTGGTGTCCCTCTGCTCAATTGTTCAAGGGGTTGGGTGTACGCGTCCACACCCAATTGCTTGACATAGTTGCTGACTACAACTGTGTGAGAGTGGAGTTTTCCATTTCTTTCTCAGAAAAGGAGGAGGAGGAGGAGGAGGAGAAAGGGAGGAAGGGAGGGAGGAAGGAAGGAAGGAAGGAGGAGGGAGAGAAAGAGGGACAGAGGAAGGAAGGAATTAATGAAGGAAGGAAGGAAGTAGGAGGGAGGGAGGGAGGGAGGGAGGGAAGAAAGGGAGGGAGAGAAAGGACAGGGGTGGGAGGAGAGGAAAGAGAGAGAAGGAAGGAGTGAAGGAGGGAAAGAGGGAAGAAAGGGGAGGGAGGGGAAGAAAGGAACGGGAGAGGAGGAGGGGAAAAAGGGAAGGAAGAAGGTGGGAGGGAGGGAAGAAAGGGGGAGGGAGAGAAAAGACAGGGGTGGGAGGAGAGGAAAGAGAGAGAAAAGAAGGGAAGGAGGGAAAAAGGGAAGAAAGAGGGAGGAGGGGTAGAAAGGAAAGGGACAGGAGGAGAGGGAAAAAGAGGGAAGGAAGGAAGAAGGTGGGAGGGAGGGAAGAAAGGGGGAGGGAGAGAAAGGACAGGAGGGAGGAGAGGAAAGAGAGAGAAGGAAGAAAGGAAGGAAGAAGGAAGAAAGGAAGGAGATGGGAGGGAGGGAAGAAAGGGGGAGGGGTGGAAAGGGCAGGGAGAGGAGGAGAGGAGAAAAGAGGGAAGGAAGGGAGGAGGGAAGGAAGGAAGAAGGTGGGAGGGAGGGAGGGAGGGAGGGAGGGAGGGAGGGAGGGAAGAAAGATCCAATCTGAGTCAGTCACCGGGATCAGAGGTTTACCCTTCTGAGCCTTCAGACTAATGCTGAAATATGTGCTTTGGGCTATTCTATGAGTCATATGTATGTGGTGCCTTGCTAACGGTTGACTGGAGTGTTGATGGCCCACAATTGGCTGTTATTTTCTTGTTCTGCCAGGCCTTTGGCTCCTGAGTATCTGATAAGCTGGTGGTAAACCAGCACTCCTTTTGACTGACAAGGGTCCCATTTCCCAGGCTTCAATCCCTGCTCGGGCTGTCTTTGTACCTGCCCGGCCAACAATCTTAGTAGCCGTGAAATTGAATGTATGAAATTTTCTTTATTGTGCCTCACCTAGAAACAGAAATCTTGCCAAATTCAAGAAATTGCTTTCAACATTAGACTTTGAATAGTTCTAGGGAGAAGCCGTCTCAATTCTCTTCCTCCCAACCAAACGATCTAAACTTTGCTGTCTCTTGGTCCTCTGGAATGCAGCCCCCCCTCCCTCCTGGGAATCCAGACTACATTCCACTACATCATGACTCACTGTACAAAGAAATGCAGGATCTTCAGGCATTTTTCCGACTAAAACATTCATCATTAAGCCTCCAAATACTGTACCTGATTTCCCTCCCAATAGCTGGTTTGGAATGACATGCGGGTTTTTGTCTCCCCCCCCACGTCTGAAATAGTGAAAGGTAAAACGAGGAGACCTTTGAGCTACATAGCTGATATTTGGAGCCTTGGTGGAGCCTTGGTGGAGCAGTGGGCTAATGCCTCCCTAAGTAACACCAGCTGCCTGCAATTAGTGCAGGTTCGAGTCCCACCAGGCTCAAGGTTGACTCAGCCTTCCATCCTTCCCAGGTAGGTAAAATGAGGACCCAGATTGTTGGGGGCAATTAAGCTGACTTTGCAATAATGCCGCTTGGGTGTGTGTGTGAAAGCCCTAATAAGCAGGCATATACATAGAATGAAGGCTACTGCTAAGCTTGTAAGCCGCCCTGAGTCTTCGGAGAAGGGCGGGATATAAATGGAATTAAAAATAAAAATAAATAAATATTTGCAGAGCTCTTTTGTTTACAGCACAATGCCAGTCAGAGCTGAAGAAGCTTCTCGGGTGAAAAGCGAAACGTCTTCAGAGAAAAAAACAACAACAACAAGAAAGTCCAGTTGTCCCATGGGGGGAGGGGAAAAAAAGCATCTTTGGGATAACTATGACTGGATGATTGAGAATCTCCAGGGACATTTAGCTAAGCACAATGCCCTAACCCCAGTTCCTTTTTTTTTCTCCCCATTTTTAATTAATACGTTTATCAAGACCAAGAGGGCGTTATTGTGAGACTGTTTATTAATGTGTTTGCACATGTCCTTTCTGGATCAATTTAATGCAATGCAATTCAAAAGAACACATGCCTTGTAAGACATCTTCTACGTGCCGTTTTCCTAGAGATGTAAACACCTGTAATAATCTAATGTTATTTGTACCTCACTAGGCCCAACTCCCCCAAAAAAACAACGTCTCTCACCTCTTCCTTGTATGCAGCCAGAAGGAATGATATTTTAGCTACCCTAAATATAATTGAAGCACACAAACAGGGTTGCCAAGTAACAGATCGGAACAAAGTATGTCTACTAATAATAAAGAATGGCAGCGCTTGGTGATTTTGCTTTTAATCCAGTTTTCTCTGTAGCAAGGGCAAGGCCACCCCATTAATTTGACACTTTAAAAAAAATCCTTTTGTATAGACAAGAACGGAGGCCACATATTATTTCTTTTAACGGGAACGGTGTAGACATGACCGGAAATAGATATGTACAAATGAACATCTAGGTTACCAGCAAATCAAAAATGCGGTTACAAATTTGGCAATGGGCAAAGTTACAGAAGGCTCTGTCAAATAGGTAAGTTTAATAAACCCTTTTTTTTAACATGTTATAAAGGAAGAGCGTTGAGTCCAGGAGAAAAATTGGCTTTAAGCCAAAACGTCTGCAGGATTTATAATAAGATATTTCCACACTTTTCTAACTAGAGCTGTGCAAATATTCTAATTTAAAGATACAGTCATTCTCTGGCTTAAATTGACTTTCCAGATTGCATTGGTAAGTGAAGATACAATTAGACATTACATTGGGTGCCTCTGAAATTAATGCAGATGCTTTCTGCTTTCATGTGCACAAGGACATGGCTTTTCTCCATTTGTTTGAATATCCAAATGGAATCAGAATAGAATAGAATAGAATAGAATAGAATAGAATAGAATAGAATAGAATAGAATAGAATAGAATAGAATAGAAAATAGAATAGAATAGAATAGAATAGAATAGAATAGAATAGAATAGAATAGAATAGAATAGAATAGAATAGAATAGAATAGAAAATAGAATAGAATAGAATAGAATAGAATAGAATAGAATAGAATAGAATAGAATAGAATAGAATAGAATAGAATAGAATAGAATAGAATAGAATAGAATAGAATAGAAGTAGAGTAGAGTAGAGTAGAGTAGAGTAGAGTAGAGTAGAGTAGAGTAGAGTAGAGTAGGGTAGGGTAGGGTAGGGTAGAGGAGAAGAGAAGAGAAGAGAAGAGAAGAGAAGAGAAGAGAAGAGAAGAGAAGAGAAGAGAAGAGAAGAGAAGAGAAGAGAAGAGAAGAGAAGAGAAGCTGGAAGGGACGTTGGAGGTCTTCTAGTCCAGCCCCCTGCTCAAGCAGGAGAACCTGTACCATCTCAGACAGGTGAATGTCTAGTCTCTTCTTAAAAATCTCCAGTGATGGAACACCCACAATTTCTGGAGGCAACTTCTGTTCCGCTGGTTAATTGTCCTGCCTGTTAGGAACTTTCTCTTAATTCCAGGTTGCTTCTCTCTTTGGTCAGTTTCCAATCATTGTTTCTTGCCCTGCTCTCTGGTGCTTTGGAGAATAGTTTGACCCCCTCTTCTTGGTGGCAGCTCCTCAACTCCTGGAACACTGCCATCATGTCTCCCCTGTTTCTTCTTTTCTTTAGACTGGCCAAACCCAAGTCCTGAGGATTCGGGTCAAGAGGCCGGACTGAAAGACCATCAATTTCTGAATCGATTCAACTTCTGACATCAGATCCAGTTTCTGAAACAGGCTGAGTAACAGAAAACCACAGTTGGAAGGGACCTTGGAGGCCTTCTGGTCCAAGCCCCTGCTCAAGCCGGAGACCCTCTACCAGGGGGGGTTGGACTAGAAGACCTCCAAGATCCCTTCCAACTCACTTCTTCTGCTAAGCTCTGTAACAGTGAGAAACCTCTACACACGCAGCGCTCACGTCTCCTCTGGCTGATTGCAAAGCCCAGTCAAAGAGCTGCAAGGCAGTCAGGGTTGCTTGTTGAAGCAAGTCACGTCTCCTTGATGGGAAGGCGGTTGCCTTCACACTCCCAATGTCCTCATCACAGTGAATCAAATTGTCCTTACACTTATCTTATGAAGGGTTGAAGGTCCCCCACGGTTTTGAAATCGGAAATGATGGCTCGGTGATGAGAATGGACAATTAGGGTCCGAAAAGGGGAGCTGGAGAGGTGACTTTCAAGGAACAAGCAAACAAGAAGATTTGCTGTGAGACCTTTTTTTCCTTGTCCTTCTTTTTCTGAAGGCTCCGGAGTGCATCTCAGATGGACCTCATGCTGGGTAATGTGTGTAAAAGCTTTCCTCTCTCTCTCTCCTTCTCTCTCTCTCCTCTCTCTCTCTCTCCTTCTCTCCCTCCTCTCTCACCTTCACTCTCTCTCCTCTCTCTCCTTCTCTCTCTCTCCTCTCTCTCTCTCTCTCCTTCTCTCTCCTCTCTCTCCTTCACTCTCTCTCCTCTCTCTCCTTCTCTCACTCCTGCTCTCTCTCTCTCTCCTCTCTCTCCTTCTCTCTCTCTCTTCTTCTCTCTCTCTCCTCTCTCTCCTTCTCTCTCTCCTCTCTCCTTCTCTCTCTCCTTCTCTCTCTCTCTCTTCTCTCTCTCTCCTCTCTCTCCTTCTCTCTCTCCTCTCTCCTTCTCTCTCCTTCTCTCTCCTTCTCTCTCTCCTCTCCTTCTCTCTCTCTCTCTTCTTCTCTCTCTCTCCTCTCTCTCCTTCTCTCTCTCCTCTCTCCTTCTCTCTCTCCTTCTCTCTCTCCTTCTCTCTCTCTCTTCTCTCTCTCTCCTCTCTCTCCTTCTCTCTCTCCTCTCTCCTTCTCTCTCCTTCTCTCTCCTTCTCTCTCTCCTCTCCTTCTCTCTCTCTCTCTCCTTCACTCTCTCCTCTCCTTCTCTCTCTCTCTTTCTCCTTCTCTCTCTCCTCTCTCTCTCTCTCATTCACTCTCTCCTCTCCTTCTCTCTCTCTCTTTCTCCTTCACTCTCTCCTCTCTCCTTCTCTCTCTCCTTTTCTCTCTCTCTCCCTCTCTCTCTCCTCTCTCCTTCTCTCTCTCTCTCCTTCTCTCTCTCTCCTTCTCTCTCTCTCTCCTTCTCTCTCTCCTCTCTATTCTCTCTCTCTCCTTCTCTCTCTCCTACTCTCTCTCCCCTCTCTCCTTCACTCTCTCTCCTCTCTCTCCTTCTCTCTCTCCTGCTCTCTCTCTTCTTCTCTCTCTCCTCTCTCCTTCTCTCTCTCCTTCTCTCTCTCCTCTCTCTCCTTCACTCTCTCCTCTCCTTCTCTCTCTCTCCTTCTCTCTCTCCTCTCTCTCCTTCTCTCTCTCCTCTCTCTCCTTCACTCTCTCCTCTCCTTATCACTCTCTCTCTCCTTCTCTCTCTCCTCTCCTCTCTCTCTCCTTCTCTCTCTCCTCTCTCCTCTCTCTCCTCTCTCCTTCTCTCTCTCCTTCTCTCTCCTCTCTCTCCTTCCTCTCCTTCTCTCTCTCCTTCTCTCTCTCCTTCTCTCTCTCCTCTCTCCTTCTCTCTCTCTTTCTCTCTCTCTCTCCTTCTCTCTCTCCTTTCTCCTCTCACTCCTCTCTCCTTCTCTCTCTTCTTCTTCTCTCTCTCCTCCTCTCTCTCTTCTCTCTCCTTCACTCTCCTCTCCTTCTCTCTCTCTCTCTCTCTCTCCTTCACTCTCCTCTCCTTCTCTCTCTCTCTCTCTCTCCACCTAGACCTGGAATTCACCTTCCTTTCTTTCTTTCTTTCTTTCTTTCTTTCTTTCTTTCTTTCTTTCTTTCTTTCTTTCTTTCTTTCTTTCCAGCAGGAGAAGGAGAGGGAAGAGGAATAATAGGCGAAAGGGAGAGATTTCTGCTGAATTTGATTTGCGGTGTGACTCAGCATCTTCTCAGCTGCTGGCATGACTATTGGTTTCTCGGAGAGAAAGACGCTCCAGCCTGATAGATGGAAAAGCAATTTAATGTTGGCGATCGACAGACTCAGAGTGTAATGGAGACTTCCAGCAAAAAGGAGTTGCTTTTTATTTATTTTTTTCCAGTCTCCACAACAGAAAGACCATTACGGAGGTTTTTCAATAGCAATAGCAATAGCCCTTAGACTTATATACTGCTTCACGGGGCTTTACAGCCCTCTCTCTAAGCGGTTTACAGAGTCAGCGTATTTGCCCCCCCCAACAATCTGGGTCCTCATTTTACCCACGTTTGAAGGATGGAAGGCTGAGTCAACTTTGAGTCCTGTCAGGATCGAACTCCTGGCGGTGGGCAGAGTTTGCCTGCAATATTGCATTCTAAGCACACTGCCACCAGAGGGAGATGGAGGGAGAAGGAAGGAAGGAAGGAAGGAAGGAAGGAAGGAAGGAAGGAAGGAAGGAAGGAAGGGAGGGAGGGAGGGAGGAAGGAAGGAAGGGAGGGAGGGAGGGAGGAAGCAGTAGCAATAGCACTTACACATATATACCGCTTCACAATGCTTTACAGACCTCTCTGAAACAATCTGGGTCCTCATTTTACCGACCTCGGAAGGATGGAAGGCTGAGTCAACCTTGAGCCGGTGAGATTTGAACTGCTGGCAGCCAGCAGTCAGCAGAAGTAGCCTGCAGTACTGCACTCTCACCACTGCGCCACTACGGCTCATAAGTGATTGTAATTATTCTTTTTATTCGGGTCTATGAGCAACAAGGAGTGATGACGTCCCAGAATGCTCCTGGGTGACGAGCCTTCCGGGAAAGAAATTCTTGTTATTTTATTATTGATTGATTTATATCCCACTTTTATTCTTCTAAATAACTCAAGTTGCTAATCATACCTAACATTCCTTCCTCTAGCCCTGGGAAGTGGTTGGGATGAAAGAATGTGGTTGACCCCAAGTCACCCAGCTGGCTTTCATGCCTAAGGCAGGACTAGAACTCTCAGAATCCTGGTGATTGGCCCAAAGTCACCCAGCTGGCTTTCATGCCTAAGGCGGGACTAGAACTCTCAGAATCCTGGTGATTGGCCCAAAGTCACCCAGCTGGCTTTCATGGCTAAGGCGGGACTAGAACTCTCAGTCTCCTGGTGATTGGCCCAAAGTCACCCAGCTGGCTTTCATGCCTAAGGCGGGACTAGAACTCTCAGAATCCTGGTGATTGGCCCAAAGTCACCCAGCCGGCTTTCATGCCTAAGGCGGGACTAGAACTCTCAGAATCCTGGTGATTGGCCCAAAGTCACCCAGCTGGCTTTCATGCCTAAGGCGGGACTAGAACTCTCAGAATCCTGGTGATTGGCCCAAAATCACCCAGCTGGCTTTCATGCCTAAGGCGGGACTAGAACTCTCAGAATCCTGGTGATTGGCCCAAAGTCACCCAGGTGGCTTTCATGCCTAAGGCGGGACTAGAACTCTCAGAATCCTGGTGATTGGCCCAAAGTCACCCAGCTGGCTTTCATGCCTAAGGCGGGACTAGAACTCTCAGAATCCTGGTGATTGGCCCAAAGTCACCCAGTTGGCTTTCATGCCTAAGACGGGACTAGAACTCTCCTGGTGATTGGTCCAACGTCACCCAGTGGATTTTCATGCCTAAGGCGGGAGTGGCCCAAAGTCAACCAGTGGGTTTTCATGCTTAAGGCGGGACTAGAACTCACAGCCTCCTGGTGAGTGGCCCAAAGTCACCCAGTGGATTTTCATGCCTAAGGCAGGAGTAGAACTCACAGCCTCCTGGTGAGTGGCCCAAAGTCAACCAGTGGGTTTTCATGCTTCAGGCGAGACTAGAACTCACAGCCTCCTGGTGAGTGGCCCAAAGTCAACCAGTGGGTTTTCATGCTTCAGGCGAGACTGGAACTCAGAGCCTCCTGGTGATTGGCCCAAAGTCACCCAGTGGGTTTTCATGCCTAAGGCAGGACTAGAATTCACAGTCTCCTGTTATTTAACTTGGTGTCTTAAACATTAGACCAGCCATCTTGTTCTAGGAATGGAACAACTCCATTAGGAATAGTTCTTTGTAGTGTTTTAGGGAATGTCATGCTGGTTCCCTTGATTATTTGTTGTGTTAACAGGATGGGAGGTATTGGGTTTCCTTGGGGAAAAAAAAAAGATTTCTGCTCCTAATGTCGGAAATAAACAATAGCTCTATGAGTCATATTCTGCTGAGCAAGGACAGAAGGAAAAAATGTTGGGCTCTTCCGTCTAACCTTTTTCTGCCTATCCTGTTACGGTTTATGTATTTATGTAATTGATGTAGATTTATATATCACCCATTTCACAACGTAAGTATTCTCTCCATCAGATATTATTTGTGGGAAACTGCCATTTTCTGGTAGAAGGGAGCAAGCTGTACGTAAGATTTCCCTTTTCCCCTTTAAAGAGATATTCCTATTAAGTAAAATCTAAAGTTTTAGCATAAATCTTAACATCCTCCAGAGTCGTCTGCTCTCCGGCAGCTTCCAAATCTAATCACGAAAATAAATAAATAAGAAGCACTTAAAATTTGATTTAGAGGACATTGGAAGCTGACAATCAGGAAACCTTCTCAAGGCGGTTTAATCTAGGAAACTTGCTTACCCTAGTTAAAATATTGTCCACGTACCATGGGGGTGACTACAGGTAGTCCTCCGGTTACGACCGTTCATTTCATTACTGTTCAAAGTTACAACGGCACAGGAAAAGGTGACCTATGACCGTTTTTCACACTTACGACCATTGCAGCCTCCCCCTCGACACTTAGACAAGAAAAACCAAAGGAACAGGTGTAGCATAGGTGGTATCTTGCTCAATAGTAGCAACTGTGAGAGGGATCTCAGAGTCCTAAGTGGACAATCCCTTAAATATGAGCCAGCAGTGTGGTGCAGGTGCCAAGGAAGCCAACACAGTGCTAGGCTGCATTAACACAGGGATAGAATCAAGATCACGAGAAGTATTAATCCCACTTTACAAGGCCTTGGTAAGGCCACACTTGGAATCCGGCATCCAGTTTGGGTCACCACGATGTAAAAAAGGTGTTGAGACTCTAGAAAGAGTGCAAAGAAGAGCAACAAGAGTGATTAGGGGGCTGGAGGCTAAAACATATAGGGAACGGTTGCTGGAATTGGGTATGACTCTAGTTTAATTAAGAGAAGGACGAGGGGTGACATGATAGCAGAGTTCCAATATCTCAGGGGCTGCCCCAAAGAAGAGGGAGTCAAGCTATTCTCCAAAGCACTTGAGGGCAGGACAAGAAGCAACGGATGGAAACTCATCAAGGAGAGAAGCAACCTGGAACTAAGGAGAAACTTCCTGACAGTTAGAACAATTAACCAGTGGAACAACCTGCCTCCAGAGGTGGTGGATGCTCCAACACTGGAAGTTTTTAAGAAGAGACTGGACAGCCATTTGTCTGGAATGTTATAGGGTTTCCTGCCTGAGCAGGGGGTTGGACTAGATGACCTCTAAGGTCCCTTTCAACTTTATTATTATTATTATTATTATTATTATTATTATTATTATTATTATTGTTGTTGTTGTTGTTGTTGTTGTTGTTGTTGTTGTTGTTATTATTATTATTATTATTATTATTATTATTATTATTAAAATTCAGGCGCTTGGCAACTGACTCACATTTATGACGGTTTGCAGTGTCCCCGGGGGGGCCTGTGATCCCCTTTTTGCGACCTTCTGACAAGCAAAGTCAACGGGGAAAGCCAGATTCACTAAACAACCATGTTGTTAAACAACTGTTGTGACTGACTTAACAGCTGTGGCAAGGAAGGTCATAAAATGGGGCCAAACACCCTTCACTACTGTTTCGTTTAACAACAGAGAGTTTGACCTCAATTGTAGTCATAAGTCGAGAACTAGCTGTACTTTGGCGTTTGATCTTTAAGGCTTCACCTAGGAAGGGTTCTTCACTCTACCTAATTTTGATCCTTTTTTTAAAAAAACAGAAACAAAAACTGTAGGTACCAAAGAGGAAGCCTAGAATTCTTTCCTTGCAGTGCAGAATAGAATAGAGCTGGAAGGGACCTTGGAGGTCTTCTAGTCCAGCCCCCACTCGAGTAGGAGAACCTATACCATCTCAGACAGGTGACTGTCTAGCCTCTTCTTAAAAGCCTCCAGGGACAGAGCATCCACAATTTCAGACAAACAGCTATCTAGTCTATCTTGAGTAGAGTAGAGTAGAGTAGAGTAGAGTAGAGTAGAGGAGAGGAGAGGAGAGGAGAGGAGAGGAGAGGAGAGGAGAGGAGAGGAGAGGAGAGGAGAGGAGAGGAGAGGAGAGGAGAGGAGAGGAGAGGAGAGGAGAGGAGAGGAGAGGAATAGAATAGAATAGAATAGAATAGAATAGAATAGAATAGAATAGAATAGAATAGAATAGAATAGAATAGAATAGAATAGAATAGAATAGAATAGAATAGAATAGAATAGAGCTGGAAGGGACCTTGGAGGTCTTCTAGTCCAGTCCCCTGCTCAAGCAGAAGAACCTATACCATCTCAGACAGGTGATTGTCCAGTCTCTTCTTAAAAACCTCCAGTGATGGAGCATCCACGATTTCTGATGGCAAGCCGTTCCACTGGTTGATTGTCCTCACTGTCAGGAACTTTCTCCTTAATTCCAGGTTGCTTTTCTCTTTGGTCAGTTTCCAACCATTGTTTCTCGTCCTGCCCTCTGGTGCTTTGGTGAAAAACCTGGCCCTCTCTGACTAAGGTGGGGCTAGAACTCATGATCTCCTGCCTTAACCAGTAGGCCAAACTTTTAAATAATTTCCTGGGAGCTGTCTGGATTTCACAGGACAGCTAGCTGGTCTCCATCCCTCTCGTCTTCCAGATTTGAGGCCCACTAGTAAATTCTCCAGCAGTCCCATAGTGAGTCAATAAAAACAGAGTAAAGATGATTCGGGGAATCATCAGTGTCAAGGCACGTAAGGCATTAAAGGTCAAAACCCGGA
This sequence comes from Vipera ursinii, assembly GCF_947247035.1. Lineage (NCBI taxonomy): Eukaryota > Metazoa > Chordata > Lepidosauria > Squamata > Viperidae > Vipera > Vipera ursinii. The sequence continues at coordinate 287,557,646 of NC_139513.1, read as the reverse complement.
AGCAAAAGTTGAAATTGAAGTCGACAAAAAAAATAATATTAAAAATGTTCAGAGCCTCATAAATCAAAGCTTTACACATGACATTTGGATGGTTTGCCAGTGGCTTCAGAGATTATTGGAACTGCTGGCTTTACCTTATCTTTCCCACATTTTGAAATCCTCCAACTGATAGCTAAATGACTGTCCTGTCTCTGTGGGAGATATAATGCATTAAATTTATTTTATAATGTTCTATACTTCTTTTTTTTTTTTGGAATTGTCTGCCCTACCACTCTGCTTCTCCTCTCAAAATTCCCAGATTGTACCCACTATGTCTAATGAGATGCCCTATCTGTTGTAGGATACTTGATTGCCCATCTTCTCCATATATTGGGCACAGACTTGGCACAATGTGAGAGATTTCAGTGGACGTTTAAGAAGGGATCAGGAAATAATGAGAAATGATGCTCAAATTAAGGGTCAGCCAGTTCATTATGAATATATAAAATCCAGACAGTGCAACATAAATTATGAAGCTGGTTTCTACCGAAATGGTTTGTCTGGTGATGTCTTCTCCACCTGCTTCTATGTTTCAAAAAAAAAGGAGATATATATCTCTTATGTTTTATGCTTCCAGAGAGATGCCAAAGTCTTAAGTGACAATTTGTTGTGTGGTGACCCTGAGCCATCAGTTCAGCTGTGGTATGTATTGTAGGAATATATCTAATGCAAGGGTGTCCAACCTGGCCAACTTCCAGACTTGTGGACTTCAACTCCCAGAATTTCCCAATTGCCAGAATTCCCCAACTCCCAGAATTCCCCAACTCCCAGAATTCCCCAACTCCCAGAATTCCCAAACTCCCTGTACACTTCTGGGAGTTGAAGTGTACAAGTCTCAAAGTTACCAAGGATGGACATCCCTGATCTAAATAAAATGATGATCCAGCTCGGGTCCCTAAATCATGCTCAGAACATGTTACCCATACCAACACTCACTTAGAAAAAGTGGGAAGTTAAGCATACTCCAAATGCCCTCCATTAAACTTTGCCATCTTGTGGGATCTGGGACATATGCCTTCTCGATTAGAATCTCCAGAATAGAATAGAATAGAATAGAATAGAATAGAATAGAATAGAATAGAATAGAATAGAATAGAATAGAATAGAATAGAATAGAATAGAATGGAATGGAATGGAATGGAATGGAATGGAATGGAATGGAATGGAATGGAGAATGGAACAGAACAGAACAGTACAGTACAGAACAGTACAGAAGAGAAGAGAAGAGAAGAGAAGAGAAGAGAAGAGAAGAGAAGAGAAGAGAAGAGAAGAGAAGAGAAGAGAAGAGAATAGAGCAGAAAGGGACCTTGGAGGTCTTCTACTCCAGCCCCCTGCTCAAGCAGGAGAACCTATTCTATTTCATGAAAGTCAGCTGGGTGACTTTAGACCAGGGGTGTCAAACTCAATTTCATTGAGGGCCACATCAGCATTCTGGTTGCCCTCGGGGGGCCGGGTGGGTATGGCCAGGCTGGGCGCGGCCTACTGGGTGGGCGCAGCTGGAGTGCGTATGGCCTACTGGGTGGGCGTGGCCAGCTCTACATCATTGCCATCAAGGGTGCCTATGGGGGCCTGGGCAGGAGTGGGACAGATCTGGGGGTCTCTGGCAGAAGGAGGGTCTCTGGGCCAGGGCCAAGGCAGCGGGGGCCGTTCCCTCACTCTTTCCAGGATAGCTTCGGGGGCCACATGAAACCACTTTGTGGGCTGGATCTGGCCCCCAGGCCTTGTGTTTGACATGTCTGCTTTAGACCAATCACCAGGAAAGCTGGCTGGGTGACTTAATGGTCAATCATCAGGACATTGTGAATTCTAGTCCTGCCTTGGCACAGCAGACAGTTCGATGACTTTGGGCCAATCACCAGGGTATGAAGCCATAGAAAGTTCTAGTGCTCCCTTAGGAAATAGGTCAGCTGGGTGACTTTGAGGCAGACCCTCTCTCTCTCTCAGCCCAGCCCACCTCACAGGATTGTCATCACAAGTGGAGGAAGGAGATTTAATATGTTTGTTGCCTTGAATGATTTATAAAAATAATAAAAGTAGATTTAAAGAGAGAGAGAGAGAGAGAGAGAGAGAGAGAGAGAGAGAGAGAGAGAGAGAGAGAGAGAGAGAGAGAGAGAATGTTTTAGGAGAGTCTTTGAGTTATCAATCTTACCATCTACTTTTATTGCTATTTTATGACATTACCCGCAGTTTGATCATCGTTTATTATTATTATCTTAAAGCACTTCTGCTGCGAAGGCCTCATTGTTGAGATCTTTACCCACTGACAGTCTCTCCATTGCAACGTGTGTGTGTGTGTGTGTGTGTTTGTGTGTGTGTGTGTGTGTGAACGACACCATCCTCAGAAGCAAACGTTCCTGAAAAAATGTTAAACGTCATGGAAGAAAAATGAATACAGCAGCCTCGTCTTCCCCATGACAAATGTTGATCTTTTACCGGTTCCTTACCTTGGTTAACCAATATTTCTTTAAGAGGTTACAAGGCTTTCCTTTTTTGAGTCTTGTACCACACAGATAATCCTCTTCTTCTTTCTCTGAATCAGTGTGAATATCTCCCATCAGACAGCCCAGGGGGTGTTGCTGTGTTTTTCCGTCCAAACTGTGGAAATTTCCAAAGGCAATCGGAATGCAGTTCGTTGTCTGGATATGGGCAAAATTTCATTTAAAAAAAAACACCCTACAGAATAAACAGCTTGGATAAAGGTGGAAGGGGGAGGGCTTTAAAATCAATCATATTCCTCAGTGTCTAGCATTAGGTTAAGAGGAGGACTCACACAGCAGGAGGAAATCTACAGCTCTCCTCTCATCCTGTTGGGGTTCATTCTTCCTTTTGGGTTGTAAGCAGTTTTGGTCACCACACTACAAAAAAAGATGTGGAGAGGAGAGCTTGAAAAAAAAGTTCGGAGAAGAGCAATTAAGATGATCCAAAGACCGGACACTAAAATATACGAAGAACGGCTGCAGGATTTCGGTTTGGCAATAATAATAATAATAATAATAATAATAATAATAATAATAATAATAATAATAATAAGAAGAAGAAGAAGAAGAAGAAGAAGAAGAAGAAGAAGAAGAAGAAGAAGAAGAAGAAGAAGAAGAAGAAGAAGAAGAAGAAGAAGAAGAAGAGGAGACCTCGGAGGTCATCTAGTCCAACCCCCTGCTCAGGCAGGAAACCCTATACTATTTCAGACAAATGGCTGTCTAGTCTCTTCTTAAAAACCTCCAGTGTTGGAGCATTCACCACCTCTGGAGGCAGGTTGTTCCACTGGTTAATTGTTCTAACTGTCAGGAAATTTCTCCTTAGTTCTAGGTTGCTTCTCTCCTTGGTTAGTTTCCATCCGTTGCTTCTTGTCCTGCTTTCAGGTGCTTTGGAGAATAGCTTGACTCCCTCTTCTTTGTGGTAGCCCCTGAGATATTGGAACACTGCTATCATGCCACCCCTCACCCTTCTCTTCATTAAACTACACATACCCAATTCCAGCAACTGTTCCCTATATGTTTTAGCCTCCAGTCCCCCAATCATCTTTGTTGCTCTTCTCTGTACCCTTTCTAGAGTCTCAACATCCTTTTTACATCGTGGTGACCAAAACTGGATGCAGTATTCCAGGTGTGGCCTTACCAGAGCATTGTAAAGTGGTATTAGTACTTCACTTGATCTTGATTCTATCCCTCTGTTAATACAGCCTAGCACTGTGTTGGCTTTTTTGGCAGCTGCACCACACTGCTGGCTCATATTGAAGTCTAGTCTAAAGAAAAGAAGGACTAGGGGGTGACATGGTAGCAGTGTTCTGGTATTTAAGAGGCTGCCACAAAGAAAGAAAAAAAGGGAGGGGGCCCCCAAACTATTCTCCAAAGCACCAGAGGGCTGGACAAGAAACAATGGTTGGAAACTGACCAAAGAGAGAAGCAACCTGGAATTAAGGAGAAACTTTCTGACAGGGAGGACAATCAACCAGTGGAACAACAAAAGTTCCCTTCAGAAATCGTGGGCGCTCCATCATTGGAGGTTTTTAAGAAGAAACTAGACAGTCACCTGTCTGAGGTGGTATAGGTTCTCCTGCCTGATCAGAGGGCTGGACTAGAAGACCTCCAAGGTCCCTTCCAGCGCTATTCTACGTATTCAATTTTATACAGACAGCTTTGAGCACCTGTGCAGATGTGTTTATCTCCTTGAATGGTTCCTGATGTTCTGACTGCAACAATGGCTATGGGATACATGGTGTGTAACAGGGGTCTTCAAACTTGGCCCTTTCATGACAAGTAGAACAATTATTAAACAATTAATAATAGAGTTGGAAGGGATCTTGGAGGTCTTCTAGTCCAACCCCCTCTCTGAAGCAGGAGATCCTATACCAGTTCAGACAAATGAATGTCCAGTCTCTTCCTAAAAACCTCCAGTGTTGGAACATTCACAACTTCTGGAGGCAGGTTGTTCCCCTGGTTAATTGTTCTAACTGTCAGGAAGTTTCTCCTTAGTTCTAGGTTGCTTCTCTCCTTCGTTAGTTTCCACCCGTTGCTTCTTGTCCTGCCTTCAGGTGCTTTGGAGAATAATTTGACCCCCCTCCTATTCTTTGTGACAACCCCTGAGATATTGGAAGACTGCTATCTTGTCACCCCTAGTCCTTCTCTTCATTACACTAGACCTACCCAATTCCAGCAAACTCTTCTTTATACATAGAGTGTAGTTGGTCAGCCAACTGCAAATCCATTTGGTGATGGCACTGTCTATCCCACATTGTTCTATATTACTAAGAAGTAGGCTGTGGTCTACTTAGAACATAGAATAATAGAGTTGGAAGGGACCTTGGGGGTCTTCTAGTCCAACTTCCTGCTCAAGCAGGAGACCCTATGCCATTTAAGACAAATAGTTATCCAGTCTTTTTCAGAAAGCCTCCAGTGATGGAGCACCCTCAACCTCTGGTAACAAGTTGTTTCACTGGTTAATTGTTTTAACTGTTAGGAAATTTCTCCCTAGTTCCGGGTTGCTTCTCTCCTTGATTAGTTTTCATCCATTGTTTCTTGTCCTGCCTTCAGGTGCTTTGGAGAAGAGGTGGACCCCCTCATCTTTGTAGGAGCTCCTGAAAAATTGGAACACCGTTCTTTTCACTAACTAAAGGTAAAGGTAAAAGTAAAGTTTCCCTCGCACATGCGTGCTAGTCGTTTCCGACTCTAGGGGCCTGTACTCATCTCCATTTCAAAGCCGAAGAGCCAGCGCTTGTCCGAGGATGTCTCCGTGGTCATGTGGCCAGCATGACTAGACGCCAAATGTGCATGGAACGCTGTTACTTTTCCACCGTAGTGGTCCCTATTTTTCTACTTGCATTTTTACGTGCTCTCGAACTGCTAGGGTGACAGAAGCTGGGATGAGTAACAGGCGCTCACTCTGCTACGCGGCACTCGGGATTCGACCCGCCAAACTGCCGACCTTCTGATCGACAAGCTTAGCTTCCTAACCCACTGAGCCACCGCGTCCCTAACTAGCCATACCCAATTCCTGCAACCGTTCTTCTTATGTTTTAGTCTCCAGCCCCTTAATCATTCTTGTTTAGCAAGGCATCCTTTATGAAATGCCTTACTGAAGTCTAAGTACTCTATATACACAGCTTTCCTTGATCCATTAATTTAGTCACTTTATCAAAGAAGGTGATCAGGCTTGCTTGGCAGGAGCTGATCTATCCCTGGTTAGAACTTGGATTAGAGTTAAAGGATTTTTTGAAGATGCCATTTTTTAAATTCTCTTCTTTCCATAAAGAAAGCAAATATCAGCAGAGAAGGGGAGACCCAAACACCTTCTCAAACTACTTTCCACTTTGCTGACTTCTCACCAGCAGGAAATTGGAGAGATTGGATTATACTGTAAATCAAAGCCCAATCAGAAGGGTGACAACTTATTACTCTGGTCTTCCTTGAAGGCTGAAGGATCTGGTTGCATTCCAAGCATTTGCGGGAGACTTTTTTTTCTCAAACCTGTCTGATGCTGAACAGATATGGAACAATAAATTCTCCAATGCACTTAATAATGAGGCCAAACAGCACAATTGTGAAAAAGACGTTGAGACTCTAGAAAGAGTGCAGAGAAGAGCAACAAAGATGATCAGGGGCCTGGAGGCTAAAACATATAAAGAACGGTTCCTGGAATTGGGTATGTCTAGTTTAATGAAGAGAAGGATAAAGGGTGACATGATAGCAGTGTTCCAGTATCTCAGGGGCTGCCCCAAAGAAGAAGGAGTCAAGCTATTCTCCAAAGCACCTGAAAGCAGGACAAGAAGCAACAGATGGAAACTCATCAAGGAGAGAAGCAACCTGGAACTAAGGAGAAACTTCCTGACAGTTAGAACAATTAACCAGTGGAACAACCTGCCTCCAGAAGTGGTGAATGCTCCAACACTGGAGGTTTTTAAGAAGAGACTATACAGCCATTTGTCTGAAATGGTATAAGGTTTCCTGCCTGAGCAGGGGGTTGGACTAGATGACCTCCAAGGTCCATTCTATTCTATTCTATTCTATTCTATTCTATTCTATTCTATTCTATTCTATTCTATTCTATTCTATTCTATTCTATTCTATTCTAATTAACCAGTGGAACAACCTGCCTCCAGAACTTGTGAATGCTCCAACACTGGAAGTTTTTAAGAAGAGACTGGACAGCCACTTGTCTGAAATGGTATAGAGTTTCCTGCCTGAACAGGAAGTTGGATTAGATGATCTCCAAAGTCCCTTCCATCATCATCATCATCATCATCATCATCATCATCATCATCATCATCATCATCATCATTATTATTATTATTATTATTATTATTATTATTAATCATTATTACTCTGAATCCAAAATTTCTGTTGCCAAGTGAGACATTTGCAAAGTAAAGTTTTGCCCCATTTTACGACCTTTCTTGTCACAGCTACTAAGCAAATCGCTGCAGTTGGCAAGTCAGTAACCCAGCTGTGAAGCCAACCTGGCTTCCCCCATTGACTTTGCTTGTCAGAAGGTCACCAAAGGGGAAATCACATGATCCCAGGAAACTTGCAACCGTCATAAATATGAGTCCGTTGCCAAGGATTTTGAGTACATGACCTTGGGGTGATGCCGCAATAGTCATAACTGTAAAAAAATGGTCTTAAGTCATTTTTTTCCCCCAGTGTGGTTGCAATTTCGAAGGGTCACTAAATGAACTGTAGTAAATCGAGGAGTATCTGTAGAGTAGTCGAGGGCCTAACCACAGACAATGTGGAAATGCATTTTAGTTGTCTATTCCTTGTTTTGTTTTGTTTTTTACCCAGAAAATGACAAGTAGGTTGAATCTTGGCTTTTGTCTCAGGGAGAAAAATAAGCAACCTAATATTTAGCAAGGGTAACCCAGTTGGTTGCAAGAGAAATGAAGAACAAGAAAAAGAATTAAAGGAGGAAAAACACAAAACTGATGCACCCCAGGAAAAGGTTACTACTCACAGGGTGTAGGAAATAACAAGCAAATTAATATCCTAGGCTTTTTGACATTCAGAGCCTTCTTTAACCAGCCCTAAAGGTCAGGCAATGGGGTGGGGAAATAGAATGGAATGAAAATGCTATTTTGGAAAGGGGGAAGAGAAACTGTACAAAAGGTCAAGGGAGGGAGGGAGGAGAAATGAAGGAAGAGGAAGGAATGAAAAAGGGAAGGGAGGGAGGGAGCAAGCAAAGAGAAAAGGGAGGGAGGGAGAGAGGAAGATAGAGGGAGGAGAAATGAAGGGAATAGGAGAGGAAGGAAGGAAGGAAGTAAAGAAGGAAGGAAGGAAGGAAGGAAGGAAGGAAGGAAGGAAGGAAGGAAGGAAGGAAGGAAGGAAGGGAGGGAGGGAGGGAGGGAGGGAGGGAGGGAGGGAGGAAGGAAGGAAGGAAGGAAGGAAGGAAGGAAGGAAGGAAGGAAGGAAGGAAGGAAGGGCTGATGATGTTACCTAGTAGGATAATGAATTTCTGAAGGCAAGTCATTTCACTGATTAATTGCTCTCAAGATTCATACATTCTCCTTAATTCTAGGCTGGATCTCTCTTTGGTGACCTTCCACCCATTACTTCTGCAAAACCCCTGGTTTTCTCCTCATGAAATCTGCAAGAGTCAGGCTAAACCCAAACAAGGTGCCTTAGAAACATGGAGTTCGTGGTAAAAAATAAATAAATGTTTGTGGAAACATTTCCATCAGCTGATCTCAATTCTTCCCTTTTCTCGGATCTTTTATCTACCCTACCTCATGGGTAGATTTTTTTTTTAAAGCCTCAGTTTGCTGCAGTACAACTCGACTTGATCTATCTCTTCCAGATACATCTGGGAATCAATGAATCATCTAATGGCTTGTGTTTCCTCATCATGACTCTTTAAGATCAGCAGGACCTTCCAGTAAATAGCTAAAAATGCTGAAGAATCTTTTTGGCCTCTGGGAGAAGGAAAATGATGGCAGCCTTTGACCTTTTCTGTGGAGCGACTGAAGGATTCCTGATGTTTCTCGGAAAGGATTAATGTTAGTTAGATCCTATCAACGGAAACATATCATCCACAGGGGACTTAGACTTCTCATCTGGTGGAGCAGTGGGCTAATGCCTCCTTAAGTAACACCAGCTGCCTGCAATTAGTGCAGGTTCGCATCCCACCAGGCTCAAGGTTGACTCAGCCTCCCATCCTTCCCAGGTAGGTAAAATGAGGACCCAGATTGTTGGGGGCAATTAAGCTGACTTTGTAATAATGCCGCTTGCGGGGGTGTGTGAAAGCCCTAATAAGCAGGCATATACATAGAATGAAGGCTACTGCTAAGCTTGTAAACCGCCCTGAGTCTTCGGAGAAGGGCAGGATATAAATGGGATTAAAATAAATAAATAAATTTTAAAAAATCATCAAAGAGTTCGTGGATGGGATCACCTCACAGAGGTCCACATGATGTAATCAACAGGCGGGATGGAGAAAAAAACTGTTTGGTTCACATTTTATTGAGTGTATCTAATTTGTATTTCCAAAACCATAAAGCAAAGTATTACACAGCTGCCCTTAATATCTGCCATTTCAGCCATTTATCTGAAATGGTATAAGGTCTTCTGCTTGAGCAGGGGGATGGACTAGAAGACCTCCAAGGTCCCTTCCAATTTTATTATTCCATTCCATTCAATTATTCTATTCTATTCTATTCTATTCTATTCTATTCTATTCTATTCTATTCTATTCTATTCTATTCTATTCTATTCCATTCCATTCCATTCCATTCCATTCCATTCCATTCCATATTTTCTTTTCTATTCTATTCTATTCTATTCTATTCTATTCTATTCTATTCTATTCTATTCTATTCTATTCTATTCTATTCTATTCTATTCTATTCTATTCCATTCCATTCCATTCCATTTTCTATTCTATTCTATTCTATTCTATTCTATTCTATTCTATTCTATTCTATTCTATTCTATTCTATTCTATTCCATTCCATTCCATTCCATTCCATTCCATTCCATTCCATTCCATTCTATTCTATTCTATTCTATTCTATTCTATTCTATTCTATTCTATTCTATTCTATTCTATTCCATTCCATTCCATTCCATTCCATTCCATTCCATATTTTCTATTCTATTCTATTCTATTCTATTCTATTCTATTCTATTCTATTCTATTCTATTCTATTCTATTCTATTCTATTCTATTCTATTCCTCCACTCCATTATTCTATTCTATTCTATTCTATTCTATTCTATTCTATTCTATTCTATTCTATTCTATTCTATTCTATTCTATTCTATTCTATTCTATTCTATTCTATTCTATTCTATTCCATTCCATTCCATTCCATTCCATATTTTCTATTCTATTCTATTCTATTCTATTCTATTCTATTCTATTCTATTCTATTCTATTCTATTCTATTCTATTCTATTCTATTCTATTCTATTCCTTTCCATCCCATCTCATCCTATCCTATCCGATCCGATCCGATCCCTGGATTCACAGATGATGTTCCACAATGGGAATTAGCCTTCCTCTCACTCAGTATTCCTGTTAGTGGAGTTGCTGTCCTATCCCATGGTCAGAATAACAGAATTGGAAGGAATATTGGACTATACCATTTTGAACAAGTGGCTGTCCAGTCTCTTCCGAAGAGACTCCAGTGATGGAACACTCACCACATCTGGATGGAAGCCATTCCACTGATTGATTGTTTTCACTTTCAGGAAATTTATCCTTAGATCTAGGTTGCTTCTCTTCTTGATGAGTTTCCATCCGTTGCTTCTTCTCCTGCCTTCAGAATAGCTTGACTCCCTCTTCTTTGGGGCAGCCCCTCAAATACTGGAATACTGCTATGATGTCACCCCAACTCCTTTTCACTAGACTAGACATACCCAATTCCTGCAACCGTTCCTCATATGTTTTAGCCTTCAGTCCACTGATCATCTCTGTTGCTCTTCTCTGTACTCAATTTCCAGGACTTCTAAATTGACCTCCATAGCAGCAACCTGTGAAGTTGTGCTGAGTGGCTGTGGCTGGTTTCCAGGCATATATTACAAGAGATGCAAGGACTCATCCATTTACAACATGGAAAAACACTGAACAATTAGTTTGCAAGGAGGAGAACAAAAAAGTCCCAAAGGCTACTTCAGTACCGAAATGGAAGGTCCTTGTTGCTCTCTAGCAGAGGTTTCATTACAAACAACCAAGCTCAGAGAGCACCAAGGACCTCACAGTTCTTCTTCTTCTTCTTCTTCTTCTTCTTCTTCTTCTTCTTCTTCTTCTTCTTCTTCTTCTTCTTCTTCTTCTTCTTCTTCTTCTTCCTCCTCCTCCTCCTCCTCCTCCTCCTCCTCCTCCTCCTCCTCCTCCTCCTTTCCATAAACACCACTCATTTCCAGTACTGATGAGGTTACCTAGTTTGGTAATGAAACATCTGTAAGAAAACAACCAAGCTCAGGGACCACCAAGGACATCACAGTTCTCCTCCTCCTCCTCCTCCCCTCCTCCTCTTCCTCCTCCTCCTCCTCCTCCTCCTCCTCCTCCTCCTCCTCCTCCCCATAAACACCACTCATTTCCAGTACTGATGAGGTTACCAAGTTTGGTAATGAAACATCTGCAAGAAAACAACCAAGCTCAGAGAGCACCAAGGACCCTTCATTTCAACCCTGAGCTACAAATATTGTCAGCATTTCAATAGTCTCTTGTGTGTTCCTCTATCATTGAAGACTGTTCAGAAGATTCAGCCAGTCCAGAATGCAGTTCTCTACTGTGGCATAGAACAGTTTGGTATGGTGGTTAAGGCACCAGGCTAGAAAGAAACCAGGAGATTGTGAGTTCAAGTTCTACCTTAGGCACCAAACCAGCTGGATTACTATGGGCCAGGTCTTCTTCTGTGCCCTAGGAAGGAGATATTCTGAAATGGTGAGTTCTAGTCTTGCATTAAGCATGAAGGCCAACTGGATGACTTTGGGCCAATCACCAGCAGACTGTAAGTTCTGCTTCCACCTAAGGCATAAAAGCCTGTGGGTGACTTTGGGCCAATCACCAGGAGACTGTAAGTTCTAGTCCTGCCTAAGGCATGAAAAACAGCTGGGTGACTGTGGGCCAAATACCAGGAGACTGGAAGTTCTGGTCTTGCCTAAGGCATAAAAGCCAGCTGGGTGACTTTGGGCTAATCACCAGGAGACTGTGAGTTCTAGTCCCCCTTTGGGAGTGAAAGTCAGCTGGTTGACTTTGGGCCAGGAACCAGGAGACTGTGGGTTCTAGTCCCCCTTTGGGAGTGAAAGTCAGCTGGGTGACTTTGGGCCAGGCACCAGGAGACTGTGGGTTCTAGTCCCCCTTTGGGAGTGAAAGTCAGCTGGGTGACTTTGGGCCAGGAACCAGGAGACTGTGAGTTCTAGTCCCCCTTTGGGAGTGAAAGTCAGCTGGGTGACTTTGGGCCAATCCCCAGGAGTTCCAATCCTTGCTTGGGCATTAAGCCAACTGCATGACCTTGGGCCGGTCACTCGGTCTCAGCCCTTGGAAGAAGGCAAAGGCAAACTGTTCATTAAAAAACTTGCCAAGAAAACTACAGGGACTTCTTCAGGCAGTCCCCAGGAGTCAAGTTGAAGACACACACACACACACAGAGAGAGAGAGAGAGAGAGTGAGAGAGAGAGAGAGAGAGAGAGAGAGAGAGAGAGAGAGAGAGAGAGAGAGAGAGAGAGAGAGAGAGAGAGAGAGAGAGAGAGAGAGAGGGTGTCACATAACAGTATTTTTTGATAGGCTAGGAGCTGCTTCCCTCACAGACCTTTAGGGAACAGAACACCTGCCTGATGTTCTTGTACTGCATCTCGCGTCTCAGCAACGTCGAAAGGACCAGATTTTCCTCCTGACTTCTCTCAAGGAGGTTTTTAAGTAATTTTAATTTTTAATTCCCACTCTTATCAAGTGCTTTTCAAGCACTTTAAATATAGTTGCTGCATTTTTGCGGACCTTCTGTTCCATTGTTTTACGTTTATGAATTTTGTATGTTTGAAAGCTGCAGTTTAGAGATGGTTTATTTTTGTGCAGAATTGAAAAGTGCAAGATAGATAGCGTATAAGTATTTTAATAAAATTACTCAGCATTTCACAGCAGTTTGGCTATGCTCTTCCTTTCTTTCCTCCCACCCGTTTTCCTTCTTTCCTCCCTCCCTTTTATTTTTCCTTCCTTCCTTCCTTCCTTCCTTCCTTCCTTCCTTCCTTCCTCCCTCCCCCCTCCCTCCCTCCTTCCTTTTCTCCCTCCCTTTTATTTTTCCTTATCTCTCCCTCTCTCCCCCTTCCTTCTTCCTTCCTTCCTCCCTTTCATTTTTTCTTCCTCCCTCCCTCCCTCCCTTCCTCCCTCCCTCCCCCTTCCTCCTTCCTTCCTTCCTTCCTTCCTTCCTTCCTTCCTTCCTTTCTCTCTCTCTTCCTCCCACTTGATCTCTCTTCTCCTTCCTTCCTTCCTTCCTTCCTTCCTTCCTTCCTTCCTTCCTTCCTTCCTTTCCTTTCCTTTCCTTTCCTTTCCTTTCCTTTCTTCCTTCAGAGACAGGGAGCTATTGAAATGATTTTTAGTGTCAGATGTTAACACTTCCAACCTTTGGCATATAGCCAACAGCTACTTTTTTGTTTCAAGCAAACAAACATTTGAGTTGAGAAAAATCTGGGTTCAAATCTGGATGAAGTGAGGAACGTTGCTGGCTCCCTTACAGCGAGTAATGATCCGTTAACCTTATGAGTTCACCGATTAATTACAGCGCAAACAGTTCTTTTCATGCCAGATCAGAATGCTCTAATCCAACATTACATCCTCTTTTAATTGGCCAGGCCTTTGTCTACTTTGAACAGGCAGAAATGGTTCCCACCATCTGTTAAAATCTCGAGAAGCCAGCAGCCATCTGCATCCAAACTACATTTTTAGATATAAATTGGTATATAAATGTGGCATTGCGATATTTGGAGAATTTGAGCTGCAGCCCACTCACTGGATATCAGAATAGTGGAATCAGTCTCAGTTAAGGTACGTGGGTGAACCAAAATAAGTTATTTTTTTCCTTAATTTATTTTTACAGGTGGTCCTCAACTTACAACTGCCATGGTTCCGACAGATGAAACTCTTCAAAGAACTTTGAGGCATTGTTTACCTTAAGGAATCTTTATTGGAGAAGCATAACTTCGGCACCTACATAGTTGAAGCCAAAATCTGAATTCCCCTCCCCTGAGCACATAGTTGTTGTTGTTAGCTGCGAAGTCATGTCCGACCCATGGCAACCCCATGGATAACGTTCCTTCAGGTCTTCCTGTCCTCTATCATCTTCTGGAGTCCATTTAAGCTCATGCCTACTGCTATAGTGACTCCATCCAGCCAACTCATTCTCTGTTTTACCCTTCTTCTCTTGCCCTCAATCTTTCCCAGCATTAGGTTCTTCTCCAGAGAGTCCTTCCTTCTCATTAGGTGGCCAAAGTATTTGAGTTTTAGCTTCAGGATCTGGCCTTCTAAAGAACAGTCAGGGTTGATCTCCTCTAGGACTGACCAGTTTGATCGCCTTGCAGTCCAAGGGACTCACAGGAGTCTTCTCCAGCACCATAGTTCAAAGTCCTCAATTCTTTGGCGCTCAGCCTTTCTTATGGTCCAACTTTCACAGCCATAAATTGCAACCCCATGGACAGTACTAAAAGGCAAAAAGAGCACGTAGTATCAAAGCACAATTCCCTCCACTAATTCACAGTCATAAATCACATTCTCCAATTAGTTTGAAATGCAGGCTTTCCCTCCAGCTCTCCAGCCCACCAATTCTTATCATCTCTTATTTCAATATCCTTGGTTCTCACACTAATTACAGTATTGTTATGTCTAGCTAAACTCCCATTCACATTCCTCCTCCTCCCCTCCCAGTATCATCTAATCCTAACTCTAATTCTAAGAGTAAAACATAAGAAGGAAAATGGTTGCATCTCCATCTATTGTCAAAGCAAAAACATCCGATGTTAGCAGCATTGACAACAACTACAATTGAGACACAAATCTCTGTTGCTAAGCGAGACATTTGTTCAGGATTGTCACAACCTTTCTTGCCACAGTTCTCAAGTGAGTCACTACAGTTGTTCAGTTAGCAACATGGTTGTTAAGTGAATCCAGCTTCCCCAATGGACTTTGCTTGTCGGAAGATCGCAAAAGGGGATTGCTGATCTCAGGACCCTGCAAACCATCATAAATATGAGTCAGTTGCCAAGCATCTGAATTTTGATTCCTGTGACCACGGGGGATGCTGCAACAGTCATCAGTATGAAAAACAGTCATAAGTCCCTTTTTCTCCCTGTAACTTTGACTGGTCATTAAATGAACTGTAGTGAAGTCAAGAACTACTTGGATAATGGATGTAGCACACCTATATACTGAAGGAGAGAAAGAGCGCCTTCGTTTTGAAGCGCAATTGGAATTTCCCAAAGAAGAGGCCATCTTCCCGTCATTTAACTGCAACAGCCGCTGCAAATTCCAGAATTATTTATGCAGCTTCTCAGCTCAAAAGGCTTCAAAGGTTCAGTCAGGAAAATGAAAATGAAATACTGGCAGTTCAGTAATTTGACGGGCTGCCACAAAGAAGAGAGGGCCAGGTTGTTCCCCAAAGGACCAGAGGGAGGGACGAGAAACAGTGGAAAGCCAAGTCAAACTGGAGCTGGTCAGGATCAAACTCCTAGGCATGGGTAGAGTTAGCCTGCAATACTGCCTTCTAATGACTGCACCACCACGGCTCTTTGGAAGGAAGGAAGGAAGGAAGGAAGGAAGGAAGGAAGGAAGGAAGGAAGGAAGGAAGGAAGGAAGGAAGGAAGGAATAGCAATAGCACTTAGAATTATATACAGCACCATAGTACTTAGGGACGTGGTGGTTCAGTGGGTTAGGACGCTGAGCTTGTCGATCAGAAGGTCGGCAGTTTGGCGGGTCGAATCCCAAGTGCCACGTAGCAGAGTGAGCGCCTGTTACTCGTCCCAGCTTCTGCCAACCTAGCAGTTCAAAAGCACATAAAAATGCAAGTAGAAAAATAGGGACCACTACGGTGGGAAGGTAACAGCGTTCCGTGTGCCTTTGGCGTCTAGTCATGCCGGCCACATGACCACGGAGACGTCCTCGGACAAGCACTGGCTCTTCGGCTTTGAAACGGAGATGAGCACCGGCCCCTAGAGTCGGAAACGACTAGCACGCATGTGCGGGGGAACCTTTACCTTTACCATAGTACTTTACCACTCTCTAAGTGGTTTACAGAGTCAGCATTTTGCCCCTCAACAATCTGGGTCTTCATTTTACCAACCTCTGAAGGATGGAAGTCTGAGTCAACCTTGAGTTGGTCAGCATTGAACTGCTGGCAGTTAGGCAGAGTTAGCCTGCAATGCTGCACTTTAACCACTGTGCCACCAGGGCTGGATATCATTCAGAAGGCTTGATAGAATGTTCTTGTTGTCTTGTTTTCTATGGAGATTCTCAGTCATCCAGGTCATAGTTAACCCAAAGATGCCTTTTCACGGGGCAACTGGACCTTCCTGTTTGATTTCGAAGGCATTTCGCTTCTCATCCAAGAAGTTTCTTCAGTCCTTTGGGACACCCATCTTGTTCATCAACTCAGATATGGCAGTGTTGAGTGTCATGTGACAGCCAAGGAAAGGACCAAGGAAAGAGAGAACAAAACTATGGGAAAGAAGAGGAAAAAAATATATATCCCTTTGATAAATGAACATGGACATCTTCTTCGCAGTAACCAAGGGAGCTTCCATCATTCTGAATATCTCCTGATGTTCAGCGAATCAATATGTCATTTATTCTCTCTGTGTTTCATCATAATCAGCCCGGACTCGGCATTTAGCCCAATGTAAAATTTGCTCTAATGATTCAAAGATGTTTAATTTAAGACGCGGTGCCTCACATGAATCACAGCTCCATACTTCATGATTGATGACAATTAGTACCCAAATGCAGGCAAACAGAAACTGGGCTTCCTTCTGTCTTTAAAAAATGCCTTGACTGGGGAAAAGCATTGCTTGTTAAGGTCTAAGGCTCTGCCTGCCGAATTTTGCCACCTCCTTAGTTTCAAATGGTTGGTTTCTCCCTCAAAGCTCAACCGAGGTTGGCATCCATCTAGTCTGCTGTGCTATGTAAATTCAGCTTTCTCTGGAGAGGTCCTCACCAAGCCCTTCCAGATGCCTTCTGACTGGCAAATCAGAAGACTAAAAACTGGGCTTGGATGTTCAGACCCAGCATCAAACTATTGGAAGTTAGAAGAGACCACAGATGGAATTTACTCAAAAGAACGTGTCTTTGGAGATTTTCAATCATCCAGGTCACGGTGGACCCAAAGGTGCTTTTCCAAAAGGCAACTAGACTTTGTTTTGCGTGAAGGCGTTTCGCTTCTCATCCCAGAAGCCTGGGATGGTGGGATATGGAAGGATTTATTACTCCTTGCAGACAGCTGGTCATTTGCATTCTTTTTTTTTTTTTTTATTAAATTTATTATTTAAAAACATTGGACACAGTACCAGCGAGCTGACAAACCTTTTTGTCTACAATGTTTAAATATATATATATATATACATGTATATATGTACATCAAAAATACACTTAAATACACTTAGATTACAAATCGGTGAAATACCACAATATTTAAAACAGTGAGCTAGTCTGTAAAACCTAATAGAGACCTTTCTTTTTATCCATCCAAAGATACAATTTGTTCCAAATTCTATAATAGTCTGATTGATCTTTATTCTTTAATTCCAAAGTTAATCTGTCCATTTCAGCGCAATCCCACATTTTCCTAATAACCTCTTTTTGTCCTGGGATCTCATTCTTTTTCCATTTTTGCGCAAATGATATTCTAGCTGCTGTGGTCATTTGCATTCTGTAGAGAGTCATTAGGGCTACTTGGAAAAAAAAAGAAAAAGTGCTAACAAGAATCTCCATAGATATCATGTAAGAGGCCTATCCCACAAGGATGGAGATGCAGAGACTTCTAGGTTAAGCAATGTCTATGGAGACTCTCACTCTTCCAGGTGATAGTTGTCCCAAAGGTGATTTTTCAAGAAGCAACTGGATTTTGAAATAGAAGAGACCTTGGAGGTCTTCTAGTGAAGCCTCCTGTTCATGCAGGAGGACCTATACCATCTCAGACAAGTGACAGACTAGCCTTTAAAATCTCCAGTGATGGAGAGCCCATGATTTCTGAAGGCAACTTCTGTTGTTCCACTGGCCTAGAACAGACTTCTGGAAGTGACATCCACGCACTTCCGGCAGGCCGTTCTAGGCCTGGAAGGCCTCCTCCAAGCCTCCAAGGCCTAGAACAGACTTCCGGAAGTGGCATCCATGCACTTCTGATGGGCCGTTCTAGGCCTGGGAGGCCTCCAGGTCTCTGAGGCCTAGACTGGATTTCCAGAAGCAGTGTGCATTCAGCCGGTTCTCTGAACTCAGCAAAATTTAGCTACCGGTTCTCCCAAACTAGTGTGAACTGGCTGAATCCCACCACTGGATGTAAGTGTGAAAGATGGTCATAAGTCATTTTTCCCCAGTACAGTTGTAACTTTGAATGGTCACTAAATAGATTGTTGTAAATCAAGGATTATCTGTTCCATCTTAAATTCTTCTGGAAGGCCAGCAACATCAGGTCACACCTAAGGTCCAAGGAAGACTTGTTCTATAACAAGGAGGAAGATGTCTTCATGGCATATTTTTAATCCTTTGTTTTAAAGGTGGCTAAGAACAATGGAAGGGTTCAAGTGGACTTGAACAAATACCAGATAAAAAAGAGCAGTGTCATGGTTCCGACTAATGAAACACTTCAAAGAACTTTCAGGCATTGTTTATCCTAAAAAGTCTTTAATAGTGAAAACAAAGCATCGACACAGCATGGAGGAATGCCAAGATCTGAATTCCCTTCCCTTCAGCACCTAATATCTGGCACAATTCCCTCCTCCAATTTGCAGTCATAAATCACGTTCTCCAATCAGTTTGAAGGGCAAAGCTTCCCTTACGTCCGCACCATTTCTTATCTTATTAAAAACAACCGGGGGAAACATTCTTCCTCCTCCCCCCAGCTTCATCAAATTCTAAGAGCAGAACAATTTAAAGGAAAAGGCTGCCTCTTTATATTGTCAAAGCCAAAACATCCCATGTTTGCAGTGTTGACAAGCAGTTCATCACCCAGAGCATCATTGACTTGTGAAGTGCAATTTCACAGATTGGGATAATGGTCACTGCCCTGGAGGGCTTTAGAAGTGAATTAGATACTGTCAATTTCCAGCTCGAGAATTAAAAAAAACAAAACTCCAGCAATAATTCCGTTTCTGAAAATCTTACATTGTATTCAATACACTGCATGGCTAGGTCGAAGCAAAACTAACTCTGAGGTTCCCACACCAATTCATAGACTTAAACAATGGTTTTCCCAGCCAAACCCGCAACATCGTACGTAATCCATATCAAGTCCACTTTGTTATGGGAACTGTCTGCTTTAAATCCACACCTGTTTTGCTGTCCTTGATAAGGCTTCAGGCTCCCACGGTCTGCAGCTGAATCAAAGAAGTTTTGTTTCTCCATCTACCCACTTGAGAGTAACACCTCCCCTGCTTTATCTACAGGTAACTTGAAACACAGAGAGGCACGTGGCTGCCAAAGTTTCATCCTTGACAGATGCATTCTTCCAAGGATAGGTCCACTGTCAGTCCTTCCAGGTAAATCAGAAAGGAAATAGCACCAAGTGAAGTAATTTCTCTTTATTGTAAGGCCACAAGAATAGATTCTTGCAGGTCTGAAAGTATGAATCTCCCACTGTCACTTTTAACACCCTGATCAGGTCTTGTCTAATGTCTTTTTTTTTCCTGGGGTACTGTTTTTTTTCTTGGGTCTTCATGATCTCACAACAGAATAACAGAACTGGAAGAGGGCTTGGAGGTCTTCTAGTCCAGGGCTTTTCAACCAGTGGTAGGGGTACCACCTGTAGTACATTGGCACCTGGCAGGTGGTATGTGATCATTCTAGAAAAGTGGTAGCGGGGGAGGGGAATGAGCTGAACCAGTGGCAGCACCGCACAAGCCAGAGCAAGAGATGGCTGGAGCTGTAGGGCTGTCAGGGCTCAGCAGAAGCACCAGGATCCGCGCTTCTTCGGGGCTGTCGGGGCTCAGCGGAAGCACCAGGATCAGTGCCAGGCTCCAACTGGAGCTCAGCGCTGATCCCAGCACATCTGCTGAGCCCAGAAGAAGCGCCGATCAACTGGAATGTTGCAGCATCTCCGGGGTCTTGTGATTTACATTCAGATGCTTGGCAACTGATTCATATTTATGACGGTCACAGTGTCCCAGGGTCATGTGAAGTGACCAAAACCTGCTGCAACCACCCAGCAGAAGGGGGGGGAATAAAAACCAAACACCCACCCCACCCCACCCCCACTGCCAATCCTCAACAGAAATGCTCACAACAATGAAAACCCTGGACGGGAGGAAGAGTGCCTCCAGGCAGGCAAGAAGGTGTCTTGCTTGGCTGTGGCTTGGGGGGCACTTTTTTCAGTGTCATTGTAACTTTGAACAGTCACTAAGCGAACTGTTGTAAGTTAAGGATTACCTGTACTTCATCACTTTTTTCTCTTTTTTTGGTCATCAAGTTTTTGACACCTTTCAAGGTGACTGGTGGTACTCGGATCTTGCCATATCCTAAAAGTGGTACAATGGGTGAAAAAGTTGAAAAGCCCTGCTCTAGTCCAACCCCTGCTCAAGCAAGAAACCTTATGCCATTCCAGATAAATTGTTGTCCAATCTCTTCTTGAAAGCCTCCAGTGATGGAGCATCCACTCCCATGTAACACCTCTGCTCCACGAGCTGCATTGGCTTCCGGTTGCCCTCCGGGTGAGATTCAAGGTGCTGGTGATGACCTATAAAGCCCTAAATGGCCTGGGTCCAGGATATCTGAGGGAGCACCTGCTGCCAGCATCAATTTCCCATCGTCCTGTGCGCTCCCACAGGGAGGGCCTTCTCAGGGTACCGCCGGCAAAGGATTGCTGGTGGGTAACACCCAGGGATAGGGCCTTC
>NC_139513.1:287412331-287536893 GCF_947247035.1 Vipera ursinii | reverse complement strand
GGAAGAAAAGATAGCAGGCACTAGTATAGTTTCACAAAATGAATTCTTGAACTTTAGAGGAAAATTTTCAAGGATGAGCTTACCTAGCCTGGTGGTGAAATATCTGCAGGAAAACAACCAAACTCAGAGACCATTAAGAAACCTTAGAGTCTTAGAATAGAATAGAGCTAGAAGGGACCTTGGAGGTCTTCTAGTCCATCCCCCTGCTCAAGCAGGAGAACCTACACCGTCTCAGACAGGTGAATATCCAGTGAAACCTGACATGTCTTTAAAAAGCAACATGAATGTGTCCAAGAAGCATTCAGGAGTCAAGTTCGTCTTGAAAGAGAATCTCTTCCTCTCCATCTCCCTATCTCCATCTCCATCTCCTCCATCTACATTGCCATCTCCTTCATTTCCATCCTCCATCATCTCCATCCTCCATCTTCTCCATCATCTCCATTGCCTCCATTTCCTTTTACTCAATCTCCAGCTTCTTTATCTTCTCATCACCATCTCCACTCTATCATCTCCATCTCTGCAGCCATCTCCCTATCTCCATCTCTATTTGCATTTTTCTATCTTCTCATCTCATCTCCACTCTATCTCCATCTTTACTTCTGCATTTCCCTCTCTATGTTGATAATAATAATAATAATAATAATAATAATAATAATAATAATGATGATGATGATGATAATGATGATGATGATGATGATGTTGGAACGGACCTTGGAGGTCATCTAGTCCAACCCCCTGCTCAAGCAGGAAACCCTATACCATTTTGGACAAATGGCTGTCCAGTCTCTTCTTAAAAACTTCTAGTGTTGGAGCATTCACAGCTTCTGGAGGCAGGTAGTTCCACTGGTTAATTGTTCTAACTGTCAGGAAGTTTCTCCTTAGTTCTAGGTTGCTTCTCTCCTTGACTAGTTTCCATCCGTTGCTTCTTGTCCTGCCTTCAGGTGCTTTGGAGAATAGCTTGACTCCCTCTTCTTTGGGGCAGCCCCTGACATATTGGAACACTGCTATCATGTCACCCCTCACTCTTCTCTTCGTTAAACTACACATACCCAATTCCAGCAACCGTTCCTTATATGTTTTAGTCAACAGTCCCCTAATCATCTTTGTTGCTCTTCACTGCACTCTTTCTAGAGTCTCAACATCTTTTTTTACATTGTAGTGACCAAAACTGGATGCAGTATTCCACGTGTGGCCTTACCAAGGCATTGTAAAGTGGTATTAATACGTCACGTGATCCTGATTCTATTCCTCTGTTAAGGCAGCCTAGCACTGTGTTGGCTTTTTGGCAGCTGCCGCACACGGCTGGCTCCTATTTACAGTAAGTGATTGTCCACTAGGACTCCGAGATCCCTCTCACAGTTACTACTATTGAGCAACATACCCCCTATACTATACCTGTACATTTGGTTTTTCTTTCCTAAATGTAGAACCTTACTTTTTTCACCATTGAATTTCATTTTGTTAGATAGCGCCCAGTGTTCGAGTCTGTCCAGATCCTCCTGTATCTTAAGCCTGTCTTCTGGAGTGTTGGCTATTCCTGCCAGCTTGGTGTCATCTGCAAATTTGATGAGCTCCCCATCTATCCCTTTGTCCAAAACATTGATGAAGATGTTTAAGAGCACTGGGCCCAGAACAAAGCCCTAGGGCACCCCACTACATACTTCCCTCCATGTAGATGTGGTTCTATTGAGAACTACACGCTGAGTACAGCCAGTCAGCCAGCTACGAATCCGTCTGGTGGTGATGCTATCTAACCCACATTTTTCTATCTTATCAAGTAGAAGGTTGTGTTCTACTTTATCAAATGCCTTACTGGTAGTTCCCCAGTGCTCCAGGATCTTTGAAAAATATAGTTCAGTGGTTCTGAGATCACATCTGCCAGTTCCTTGAGAACCTTGGGTTGTAATCCATCTGATCCTGGTGATTTGAACTCGTCTAGACTAGACAGGTGCTCACCTACCATTTTCTTGCCTATCTTAACTTGTGTTTCTATTCTGTTTTTTATGGCACCATTTTTGATAGGTTGGTCTATTTTTTCCCTTTGTGTAAAGACAGATGCAAAAAATGAGTTAAATAGTTCTGCTTTCTCCCTGTTGCTTGTCACCTTCTTGACACTTTCACCCACTAATGGACCAATTATTTCCTTTACTTTTTTCTTGTTTTTTACATGTTGAAAGAAGCTTTTTTTTTTTGTTATTGTTGACTTTGGTCACAAGCTTAGTTCATTTTGAGCCTTAGCTTTCCTCACTTCATCTTTGCAGGCACGGGCTGTTTGCTGATATTCTGACTTAGTTATGTGCCCCTCTTTCCAATTCTTATACTTGTCCTTTTTATCTTTCAATTTATCAGAGTTCTTTATGCAGCCATGCTGGTTTCTTTTGAGAGCTGTTATTTTTCTTCTTTGTTGGTATTGTGCTAGACTGGGCCTTTATTATCTCACTTTTCAAAATTTCCCAAGTTTCTTGAGTTGTTTTCCCCTTGAGGATTCTCATCCATGGAATTCTTCCCAAGCCCTCTCTAAGTTTATTGATATTAGCTCTCTTAAAGTCCAGGACTCTAGTTTGACTGTGTTCTATTGCTTGTGCTTCCATAATGTTGAATTCCAATATTGCATGATCACTTCTTCCCAAGGTTCCTGTGGCTTCAACACCTTCTTCATCTTCTCTACATCTCTACATCTCCATCTCCCTATCTCCATCTTTATCTCCATCTCCATCTCCATTGCCATCTCCTCCATCTCCATTCTCCATCATTTCCATCCTCCATCATTTCTATCATCTCCATCTCCTCCATCTCCTACTCTATCTACTTCTTCTTTATTTTCTCATTTCCATCTCCACTCTATCATCATCTCCCTCTCTGAAGCCACCTCCCTATCTCCTTCTCCATCTTGCTAACTCCATCTCTTCCATCTCCATCTTCTCCATTTCCATCTTTATCTCCATCTCCGTAGTCATTTCCTTATATACATCCTCATCTCTACCCGATCTCCACCTTCATACCTTATCTCCATTCAATATGGGAAAAGATATAAAACAGAACAGAGAATAAGTGAACTTAACGGATATAAAACAATGCAGAAAGAGTGAACTTCAACAAAAATGAACATGAAATAAGCCCTTGTACAAAATGTGATATTAGGGGAAACTGTTTGCCTATCAGTTAGCCAAATCATTTGCCCAACTTTAGGTAAATTGCAGAAAACATGTTGACGATAGGAGAAATGCATACTAAAACAGGCAATCCTTTTTAAATGACCTTATTTTTTTTTAAAAAGCAGCAATTGGATATGAACCAATTTCAGGTAAGAAAGAGAACTTCTCTGAGATCTAGTCAATGATTAAGGTAGTGAACCTGGAGTGGGAAAATCTAAGTTCTAGTCTAAGCCTTAAGCATGAAACGAAATGGATGAACTTTGAGCAGTGACTCTCTCTTCAACTATAGGAAAAAGATAAGGGCAACGTTGTTGACCTTCCTTCCTTCCTTCCTTCCTTCCTTCCTTCCTTCCTTCCTTCCTTCCTTCCTTCCTTCCTTCCTTCCTTCCTTCCTTCCTTCACTCCCTGCCTCCCTACCTCCCTCCCTCTGTTCCTTCTTTCCTCCCTCTGTTACTTCCTTCCTACCCTCCTTCTCCCTGTTCTTTCCTTCCTTCCTTCCTTCCTTCCTTCCTTCCTTCCTTCCTTCCTTCCTTCCTTCCCTCCCTCCCTCCCTCCCTCCCTCTCCTTCCTTCCTTCCTTCCTTCCCTCCCTTCCCTCTCCTTCCTTCCTCCCTCCCTCCCTCCCTCCCTCTCCTTCCTTCCTTCCTTCCTTCCCTCCTTCCCTCCCTCCCTCTCTCCTTCCTTCCTTCCTCCCTCCCTCCCTCTGTTCCTTCTTTCCTCCCTCTGTTCCTTCCTTCCTTCCTTCCTGCTCCCTGTACTTTCTTTCTTTTTTTCCTTCCTTCCTTCCTTCCTTCCCTCCCTCCCTCCCTCCCTACCTCCCTCTCTTCCTTCCTTCCCTTTTTCTCATTCTAATTATTACTTTCCCTTAGTTCATATCTTTCTTGTTTAAAATTTAATAAAGTTATTACAAAAAAAAAACCAAACCCCACTGGAATAGCGGGATGCGATTTAGAAGTAAACAAAACAACGCTATTTGCAAATAAAACCAATTTGCTTTGCACTGAAAATTAAAAACAAAAGAAGAAGAAGAAGAAGAAGAAGAAGAAGAAGAAGAAGAAGAAGAAGAAGAAGAAGAAGATGAAGAAGAAGAAGAAGAAGAAGAAGAAGAGGAAGAGGAAGAACCAGCTATCATTTCCTCCACACATCGTGGCAAAATTGAACCGATATTTACCCCTTTCGCCAAAGCTAGGAAAACAGCGGCCTGGCCCGCCTTCCTACCAATGTCAGAAGAGACATTTTCCTTTCGGGAGGGCAAAAACAGACCATAATTTTCCTGCCACTAATAGAAATATGGATGCATGACAGGCTAACGGTGGTGGCGGTGGAAGTGACCAGTGGAAAAATATAAACTGATACTACTTTTTTTTTTTGCAAAAATAAATAAATAAATATCCAATCCGGTTGCCCCACTCTTTGTGGGCCCGGGGGAGGAAAGCTTCGGAGGAAGATGAAATTAATGATAACGAATTCAGTCTTTGGATGAGTTTTTTTGGGTGTTGTTTTTTTTTCCCCACGAGCTAGAAGGAACAGTAAGAAGGGGAATTTCTCCGCTCAAATTCCCGCAAAGGGAGCTGGGTTTGTTTACCACAAACAAAATCTCCTCAGCTACTGTTTCCGTAGCCATGGCAACGGTATTGAGGTTACCTCTATCAGCAAAGAGAGCAAAACAAGGACAGGGAGAGTGTTTAATAAAGATGAGCTGTGATAATTATCTGCCAGGAAAGCTCGGTGGATCCTGGTCCTTCTTTCCACTCAACCTGGAGGAACAAGATTTCTGGAAGAGAATTTGGGTTTTTTGTTTTTTGTTTTTTTTTTAAGCAGCACTCGGGAGGATAAAGTTGGATTCTACTAAGGATTTCCCAATTCTTTCTTTCGGGTTCCCCATTATTTGTTCGGCTAGGCCAGGGGTGGGGAAACCTGCCTCTTTTATGACTCATGGACTTCAACTCCCAGAATTCCTGAGCCAGCATGGGGGAACTATGTGGCCCCTTCATGACTCGTGGACTTCAACTCCCAGAATTCCTGAGCCAGCATGGGGGAACTATGTGGCCCCTTCATGACTCGTGGACTTCAACTCCCAGAATTCCTGAGCCAGAATGAGGGAACTATGGCCCCTTCATGACTTGTGGACTTCAACTCCCAGAATTCCTGAGCCAGCATGGCTCAGCTTGGAAACCTCTTCCTTTCCCCTCAGCCTGGCTGGCTCAGGAATTCTGGGAGTTGAAGTCCACAAGTCATAAAAGAGCCCAAGGTTCCCCACCCCTGAGCTAGGCAATGGAGCTTGAGTAAAGAGCTAGGATTTGAGCAGGTCTGCAGAAACACCTCCTTCCTAGTTCATAACTATGTCCAGGTTCCAGCAGAAGAGAACATGATGCCCTCTGAGCTTGGTGGCTTTCTCGCAGGACCTTTCATTACCATATTAGGAAACATCATCAATGGTAGAAGGGAGTGGGGTTGGCAGAATGGAGGAGGAGAAAGAAAATGGGAGGAGGAGGAGGAGAAAGAGAAGAAGAAGAAGAAGGGAGGAGGAGGAGGAGGAAGAAGAAGAGGAGGAGGAGGAGGACGAGGCAGAGGAGGAGAGGAGGAGGAGGAGGAGAAGGAGAAGGAGAAGGAGAAGAAGAAGAAGAAGAAGAAGAAGAAGAAGAAGAAGAAGAAGAAGAAGAAGAAGAAGAAGAAGAAGAAGAAGAAGAAGAGGAGGAGGAGGAGGAGGAGGAGGAGGAGGAGGAAGAGGAGGAGGAAGAGGAGGAGGAGAAGGAGAAGAAGAAGAAGAAGAAGAAGAAGAAGAAGAAGAAGAAGAAGAAGAAGAAGAGGAGGAGGAGGAGGAGGAGGAGGAGGAGGAAGGGGGGAGCAGAGGGGGAAGAGGGAGGGGAAGGAGGAGATGGAAAAGGGAAAGGGAAGCAGAAGGGGAAGAGGAAGAGGAAGAAGGAGGAGGAGGAGGAGGAGGAGGAGACTGGGGTCTTTGGTGCTCTCTGAGCTCGGTTGTTTTCTTGGAGTTTTTTCATGACCCAACCAGGGAACCTCATCAGTGCTAGAAGAGAGGGGGGGGTGGAGAGGAGGAGGAGGAGGAGGAAGACTATGTCATTCAAAACACGTGGCTGTTCTTGCTGTTAACAATGCAGGCCACTAATATAAAACCAATAAAAGAGAACATTTGTACTGTATGTAACTCAAGATTGAATTGGCAGGTCCTGGGTGCTCTCTGAACTTGGGGGCTTTCTTGCAGATGTTTCATGACCCGCTAGGTAACATCATCCATGCCAGTCACACCCTCTCTCATCCAGGCCCACTTCACAGGATTGTTGTTTTGGGTAAATAGGAAGAGGGAGGAGTGTTAGGTGTGTTCCCTGCCTTGAGCTGTTAATAAAAATAAGAAAGGTGGATTACAAATAAAATGATAAACACACAAAGGAGAGTTTTATCCAGAATGAAGACTTAACTTTGTTCTGACAAGAATCAGGCAAGACCATGAACGTATTCAAATTAAGCTCAAAGAGTGCCAATTTCTCTCCAGTAAATCACTGCAATGAGATGTCTTGGTGGGTTTATTTCTTTCCCAGAAAATGATACTCAAAAGTCTTCTAATGGGATTGGATTCCTCCCTTTACTCATTTCCTATGCTCTTGCTGCTGTTCCCCAGGAAGGTTCAAAGATCAAAACCCATCAGTTTACTCTCCTTTGGCTGTTTAACCTCAACATCGGTTCGCTCATTTCGCAGGGACTTGAAAACCTGGTTTTTTGAGCTGTCTGGCCCAGACTGAGGGGTTTGAATTATTTATTAATAGGGTTTTAGTTTAAATTCAGGGAGTTAATTTAATCTTAGTTTTAATCGATTTTAACTTTGTATGTTATGTATTCTTAATTTTTCCCTGTAAACCGCCCTGAGTCCTACGGGAATAGGGCAGTATACAAGTTTAAATAATAAATAAATAAATAAACATATGTCTTTCCCAGACTGTTGTGGCCCCGACCCCCACGCCTGTCCTAACCGAGGAAGAGGACTCTGAGGATGATGGGGAGGAACTGGCAAGGCCTCCCTCTCCGGGACCCTCCTCTCTGGTAAGGCCTCCATCTCCATCTGAAGGCCGAGAGGAGCAGCCTGGGAGTAGCCAGGCTGGGAGCCAGGCTGGGACAGAGCTCGAGCAGCTGCAGCAAATACAGTCTAGTGAAGACGACTCATGGCTAGACCCTCGAGAAAGACACAGGGCCAAGCGTTTGCAGCAACGTAGGATGAGTAGGAGGGCCAGGGAGTAGCTGAGTCATTGAGCCACACCCCACAAGGTACAAAAGGGGGTGTGGTTGCTCTCAGAACTTTGTGACGAACAATTTAATTCAACACTGCTTCTGGTCACGTCTGTCAGATTTCTCTACCTGTGTGAGCCCTGGTCTGGATTTTGTGACTACGCTTCTTCATCTCTGATTTTGGTTTGTTTGCCTGGATTTTCTTGGACTTACTTGATGGCAGTTATCTCATGTCAGCGAATGTTTGAGATAACTAGCTTATTTTTGGCTGACTGTGGGTAGCTTGCTGCCAAGACTTTATCGGACAGCAATTATATTGTGGTATAAAGACTTAACCCTTTTGATTAGTACCTGCTTGTCTGTTTGTTTGTACCTTGAGGGAGGGGGAGCAGAACACAGACTGTAAAAATCAGACAGTTAGCTCTTCAATCAGAATAGAGCTGGAAGGGACCTTGGAGGTCTTCTAGTCCAGCCCCCTGTTCACGTAGGAGAACCTATACCATTTCAGACTAGTGGCTGTCCAGCCTCTTCGTAAAAACCCCAAAGATGGAGCCCCCACAACGTCTGGAGGCAAAACTTTTCCACTGGTTAATTGTCCTCCCTGTTAGGCAGTTTCTCCTTAATTCCAGATTCCTTCTCTCCTTCTTTCCATCCACTGTTTTGTTGAACCCGCCCCCCTTCTTTGTGGCAGCCCCTCAAATACTGGAATACTGCTATCATGTCCCCGCTAAGTCCTTCTTTTCTCTAGACTGGCCATACCTAAATCCTGCAAACTTTCTTCATATATTTCAGTCTCCAGGCATTTAATCATCTTAGTTGCTCTTCTCTGCACTTTTTCCAGAGTCTCAGCATCTTTTTTTCTAACGAGGTGACCAAAACTGGATGGGGATTAATTCCAGCATTAGTGCAGTATTAGTGAATTCTTTCTGTCTGTTCTTAGCTAATGTGAATATCTTGAATTTTGGCCTGCTATGTGTGCAATCAAGCTCTATCATGAGCAAAAATATCTTAGGGTGCACATCCTTTTTCGAATTGGTGGACTAGACTAGACTAGACTAGACTAGACTAGACTAGACTAGAGTAGAGTAGAATAGAATAGAATAGAATAGAATAGAATAGAATAGAATAGAATAGAATAGAATAGAATAGAATAGAATAGAATAGAATAGAATAGAATAGAATAGAATAGAATAGAATAGAATAGAATAGAATAGAATAGAATACAGCTGGAAGGGACCTTGGAGGTCTTCTAGTCCAGTCCCCTGCTCAAGCAGGAGAACCTATAATATCTCAGACAGGTAATTGTCTAGCCCAGGGGTAGGCAACCTTGGCTCTTTTATGACTGGTGGACTTCAACTCCCAGAATTCCTGAGCCAGCATGGCTCAGCTTGGAAACTTCTCCCTTTCCCCTCAGTATGGCTGGCTCAGGAATTCTGGGAGTTGAAGTCCACAAGTCATAAAAGAACCAAGGTTGCCTACCCCTGGTCTAGCCTCTTCTTTAAAAAATCTCCAGTGATGGAGCGCCCACGATTTCTGGAGGCAGATTGTTTCACTGGTTGATTGTCCTCACTGCCCGGACGTTTCTCCTTAATTTCAGGTTGCTTCTTTCTTTGATCAGTTTCCAACCATTGTTTCTCATCCTGCCTTCTGGTGATCTGGTGAACAGCCCCTCAGATACTGGAATAACTGCTATCAGCTCAGGAGAGGGGAAGTCAGATTTTGGCTTCAACTGTGTTAGTGCCGATGATATGCTACTCGAATAAAGATTCTTTAAGGTAAACAATGCCTCGAAGTTCTTTGAAGAGTTTCATCTGTCGGAACCATGACACTCAGATTGGAAGAATCCCCTCATTTCAGTCTTCAGTCTGGGCCTGACACTTTGTTCACAAAAAAGGATGACATATTCAGCCTGGCCAGTAACAAGATTCTCATTTCCCAGAAGACAAATGGAAATATTTTCTCTTCACATCCTCTAACCACCACCACCCCACACAACCCCCCCGGATGCCCTTTACCAAAGAAATTCACATTTTTCCTTTTTTTTCCCCTTCTTCTGGGAAGGCAAGCATAGTTCAAAGCTAAATACTTGGCCGCAATCATCAATGTTTTGGATTTATTTTCCACATTTCCTACGAATGACTGTGGCGTTAATATAAGCCTGGAGGGATTTATCTATTTGTTGTCCTGCTTGCTTGCTTTACATCTCTCCTTTGTGTTTGGAAGGAACACCCAAGGCAATTCACATTTTAACATGTGGCGCCTTGAATAAAAAAATCAAAATGAAGGATCTGTAATTGACAGCAGAGCTTTGCAATATGCCAGTTTCTGGTTTCATTAGTTCATTAGATACACCTCAAGATAGAGGAAGAGGTAGAGAACCAGCCATTGAGTCCATAGTATTCCAATAGACATGTCCACAATAATATTTGCCTTATGTTGCCTATCTAGTCTGGCAGGAATGGCCAATACCCCAGAAGACAAGCTCAGGATCCAAAAAGATCTTGACAAACTTGAACAATGGGCCCTATCCAACAAAATGAGTTTTAATGTGGAGAACAGCAAAGTCTTACACTTGGGCAGGAAAAACCAAAGGCACAAATACAGAATTATTTATTTATTTATTTATTTATTTTATTGGATTTGTATACCGCCCTATTCCCGTAGGACTCAGGGCGGTTTACAGGGCAGTTAAAACCAGGAATACAAACAATTAGAAACAAATAAAACAATTAAATTAAATTCAAGCCCCACCCCAGAGTAAATCTAAAACCCAGTTAAATTAACAACCCCACAGTCTGGACCAAACAGATCGAAGAGCCAAGTTTTCAGGTCCCGGCGAAATGAGCGAAGATCGGGGTGAGACCTGACTTGAAAACAGTAACTGTACAAAATATGATATTAGGGGAAACCTGGCGGAAATGGCAAAGATCTCAGCGTACGTGAAAGACTATTTGCAACAGAGATATATTGTGGAGTAAATATGGGATTAAAAAGTTTCATCTAGCATTTGAATAATTATTGATGTGATATTTATACTGCTTGTAGTTATTTTATAAGAGTTAAAGTGCGATAGATTTAATAGTTTATGGTTGTTTGCATAAGGTAGATTATGATTGTTTGTATTTTTATACCCTGTATCTAGCTCTGGGAAGTTGGGGAGGGGGGAGGGGGAAGGGAGGGAGGGGCGGGGGAGGGCTGGGGAGTGGGAAGGGGGTTGGGAGGGGTTGTGTTTTGTTAAAAATAAAATGTATTGTAAAACTTTTCAATAAAAAAAACAGCAACTGTGAGAGGGACCTTGGAGTCCTAATGGACGATCACTTGACCGTGAGCCAGCCGTGTGCAGCAACAGCCAGAAAAGCTAACACAATCCTGGGTTGTACAAACAGAGGCATAGAGTCAAGATCACATGAAATATTAGTACCGCTTTATCAAACCCTAGTGAGACCACACCTGGAATACGGCAACCAATTTTGGTCAACATACTACAGAAAAGATGTTGAGACTTGGGAAAAAGTTCAGAGAAGAGCAACTAAGATGATCCAAGGCCTGGAGACTAAAACATAAAAAGAACGGCTATGGGACTGGGGTTTGGCTAGTCTAAAGAAAAGAAGAAACAGGAGTGACATGATAGCAGCGTTCCAGTGTTTGAGGGGCTGCCACAGTCACGTGATCATCCACTAGGACTCCAAGGTCCATCTCACATTATGTGCCACGGTTCCGTCAAAATTAATTTAGCTTTTGTATTTGTGAATTTGTCCTGTGGGAGTTGTCCTGCGGCAAGTTGGCCATGGTGAGTTGGTCATGGCGAGTTGTCCTGTTCCATTAATTCCCACCCACACAGGCATTCTGGCTGAGGAATTCTGGGAGTTGAAGTCCACAAGTCATAAAAGAGCCAAGTTTGAAGAACCCTGTTCCTTAAGTTTGGTTTAATTTTCTGAACGTGGTAAGAAGAAAAAGATTGGCAGAGAGAAAATTGGACATTCAGTTGCTGAAACACAGTGATCTTCTGAATCATATTGGAAAACCAAATTAAGCCTTCCAATCTCTGCATCGATTTGATGATTGGAAAGAGTTTTCATTCTGGATCATGCATTTTAAGATAAGCTATTAGGTATAAGGGGAAAAAAAAGATAAGTCTAAATCCAATATTCTCCTTGCTGATTAAATGCCTGCCTGTTTCTTTAAATAACATCTCCACACACCCACCCACCCACCCACCCACACACACACACACTGATATTTTTTAAAAAATATAAACAGGAAGATTGGGCTTGAATCTATAAATGCAGACTATCTGTTCTCCGTACCATCATCATAACACTAAGATCTCTCCACATTTTTTTAAAAAGTTGTAAATATACAAATCCAGCTTAAACATTAGAGACTTGGATTATTCTAAACAATTTATGAGACAGTCTGCCTTACTATATTTCCCTGAAGAAAAAGATAGGGTTGATTATATAAATGATTTATTACTGTTTTCTTCTGTGGGCACCAATAGACTAGACAGAAGGGGTGGGGAATGGGGGGGCAAAAGACATCAGCATTAATTGAATGCAAAATCATCTATTTTTAAAAAATCCAAGCAAACCAGGATAATGTTGTAAGAGCCAATCTGGATCAGTCACTGGGACAAGAGTTTTAGTCTCTCAAGGTTTTGGATTCATGATGGAGCTGAGGGAACTTAGTAGTCCTCAATGGAACCGCATCTACATGGAAGGAAGTGTGTAGTGGGGTGCCCCAGGGCTCTGTTCTGGGCCCAGTGCTCTTCAATATCTTAATTAATGACTTGGATGAGGGGATAGATGGGGAACTCATCAAATTTGCAGACTACACCAAGCTGGCAAGAACAGCCAATACTCCAGAAGATAGGCTTAAGATACAGGAGGATCTGGACAGACTCGAACACTGGGCACTATCTAACAAAATGAAATTCAATGGTGAAAAAAGTAAGGTTCTACATTTAGGCAGGAAAAATCAAATGCAGAGGCACAGTATAGGTGGTACTTTGCTCAATAGTAGTAACTGTGAGAGGGATCTCGGAGTCCTAGTGGACAATCCCTTAAATAGGAGCCAGCCGTGTGCTGCAGCTGCCAAAAAAGCCAACACAGTGGTAGGCTGCATCGACAGAGGGATAGAATCAGGATCCCGTGAAGTGTTAATACCACTTTACAAGGCCTTGGTGAGACCACACTTGGAATACGGCATCCATTTTCGGTCAACACGATGTAAAAAAGATGTTGAAACTCTGGAAAGAGTGCAGGAAGAGCAGCAAAGATGATCAGGGGACTGGAGGCTAAAACATATAAAGAATGATTGCTGGAATTGGGTATGTCTGGACTAGGGGAGACATGATAGCAGAGTTCCAGTATTTGAGGGGCTGCCACAAAGAAGGGGGAGTCAAGCTATTCTCCAGAGCACCAGAGAGCAGGACAAGAAGCAACGGATGGAAACTAGTCAAAGAGAGAAGCAGCCTAGAATTAAGAGAAACTTCCTGACACTGAGGACAATTAACCAGTGGAAGAACCTGCCTCCAGAAGCTGTGAATGCTCCAATGTTGGAAGTCTTTAAGAAGAGACTGGACAGCCATTTATCTGAAATGGGACAGGGTTTCGTGCCTGAGCATGGGGTTGGACTAGATGACTTCCAAGGTCCCTTCCAGGTCTATTCTATTCTATTCTATTCTATTCTATTCTATTCTATTCTATTCTATTCTATTCTATTCTATTCTATTCTATTCTATTCTATTCTATTCTATTCTATTCTATTTAACCAGTGGAACAACCCGCCTCCAGAAGTTGTGAATGCTCCAACACTGGAAATTTTAAAGAAGAGATTGGACAACCATTTGTGTGAAATGGTATAGGGTCTCTTGCCTGAGTAGTGGGTTGGACTAGATGACCTCCAAAATCCCTTCCAACTGTGTTATTCTATTCTATTCTATTCTATTCTATTCTATTCTATTCTATTCTATTCTATTCTATTCTATTCTATTCTATTCTATTCTATTCTATTCTAGATTTATTTCCTTTTTATTATTCCAACATTATTACGATTACTATTTTTCAGAATTCAGATTCAGAATGCAAATATTAACAGGTATTCATAAAGTCTCAGGTTATATTTAGCTGTTGTCAACATTCTGTGACATTTGAGTATGTTTTCCAATTCCTTCATGTGCTGTATTTCATGACTGCTTCTTCCTAGAAATAAGAAATTTCCCAACAACGAGAACAATTAAGCAGGAGGGAGGGAGAGAGGGAGAAAGAAAGAAAGAAAGAAAGAAAGAAAGAAAGAAAGAAAGAAAGAAAGAAAGAAAGAAAGAAAGAAAGAAGGAAGGAAGGAAGGAAGGAAGAAAGAAAGAAAGAAAGAAAGAAAGAAAGAAAGAAAGAAAGAAAGAGAGAGAGAGAGAATGAGAGAGAGAGAGAAAGAAAGAAAGAAAGAAAGAAAGAAAGAAAGAAAGAAAGAAAGAAAGAAAGAAAGAAAGAAAGAAAGAGGGAGGGAGGGAGGGAGGGAGGGAGGGAGGGAGGGAGGGAGAGAACCAAACTTAGAATTATGGAGAAATTTCCCTGGAAGAATTAATCAGTGGAACAACCTGCCTCCAGAAGTTGTGGATGCTCCAATTCTCGAGGTTTTCAAGAAGGGATTGGACAACCATTTGTCTGAGACGGTATAGGGTTTCCTGCTTGAGCAGGGGGCTGGACTAGAAGACCTCCAAGGTCCCTTCTATCTCTGCTATTCTGTTATTCTGGGTTGGGTCGACCCTACCTTAAATATTAACAGGGATTTCAGGATGAAATACAAGCAACATCCATAACTGGCTCAGATTAAAAACCCAGAAGCTGTATTCCTGAACTATGTTAAACTTGATTAGGGTTTCCGGCCTGAGTAAAGGGTTGGACTAGAAGACCTTCCAAGGTCCCTTCCAGAATAACATTCTGGTTAAGTCTAAAAAACAGACACTCTCCCTGACTTCCATATCTTCATTGCCCATTCTAGGGCTGAGTTGTTTTATCTGCTGTCCTCAATTGGTCTTCTTTATATTTAGAAGTTAGCCCCACTTTTTTAATTAACTTTCATAGTAAACTTATATTCTGTAATTGGAAGTAAGTACTACAGGTAGTCAGTAAAAGCCAATGCCAGCTTGATAACATGTAATCAATCCACTGGCACTACAGTTAGACCTTGGCTTACAACTGTTCATTTAGAGACCATTCAAAGTAACAACGGCACTGAAAAAAACCCGACTTATGACCGTTTTTCACTGTTATGACCTTTGCAGCATCCCCGTGGTCATGAGATCCGAATTTTAAGAAAAAGGAAGGAATTTGCTTTTTTGACACAAGAATTGAGACGACGTGATATCAAGTTTAGATGGGAGATACCAGTGGGTATGGTGGTGACCTATGAAGTTATGAGGCATCGCCTTACTACGGTGATTCAGGTACGTGATTTTTACAGTAATGTTTTAAAAGCAGCCCCCATACCACTTTTGGAATCTACAAAGAATAAAGGTGAGAGAGAGTCTCAACGACACAGAGAGAATCTACAAAGTGCTGAAGGAACAATGCAGACAGATGAGAAAGTTACAGGAGTGGATCAAATTTCAGTGTCACTGGAGGAGGCCAGAAATTGGAAGAGGCGTACTGCTTCTAGACGAACGAGACAAGCCTGAAGATTTAGTTGCAGAACTGAAGGAGATAATAATGCAATAAGGATTATAAAGGGTGGTTTTAGAAGAGTAAACGGGAATTGAAATTGTTAAAAGGGTTAAATATTTGGGGATATATTTTTCACCCTCAAATGTAGAGTTATATAAAATAATTATGTTTTGTAATATTTTATGTTGTTTTAATTTTAAGATAATTATGAAAACTTAATTGGGAAGAATTGTAGTAGTGCTTACTGAAATTTTGAAGGTTATGATTTGCTACTTGGTTGGTATGTATATCTATTGTGTGATAAGAAGGTGGATAATGTGTTTAAGGTATATACTTTGTGACATGCTCTGTTGCAAGTTTGGGAAAAACTATAGATGAAAGCTAACTTGTAACCTACTTTTATGGGCAATAATGAAACATGTAATAGAAAATATAAAAATGATGTGATTACATATAAAAAATTTTAAGTTTGGAAGTAATGTATGGTACTTGAAGCTGTATAAATATTAAGAGAAGGAAAGATTGCATAAACTTGGTTTTAGTATGGAAATTTAAAGCCCAGCTGGAAAGAGATCCGAATTTAGATGCTTGGCAGCTGGTTCCTGTTTATTTATTTATTTTATTTATTATTTTATTACATTTATATACCGCCCTTTCCCGAAGGACTCAGGGCGGTTTACAGGGTGATTAAAAAACCAAGATACAAAAGTTAAAAACAAATTTAAAAAAAATTATATTTGTCCCTGCATAAATAAAACCCCAGTTAAAATAAGATTAATCCTCAGCCTGGGCCAGAGAGCTCAAAGAGCCAGGTCTTCAGGCCCCGGCGGAATGAACGGAGGTCGGGGGCAGTCCTAAGCTCCATGGGCAGCTGGTTCCAAAGGGCAGGCGCACCCACTGAGAAGGCCCTATCCCTAGGTGTTGTCCGCCGGCAATCTCTTACCAGCGGCACCCTGACCATTACTGTGTCCTGGAGTCATGCAATCCCCTTTTGCGACCTTCTGACAAACAAAGTTAATGGTGAAATCAGATTCACTTAACAACCGGGTTGCTAACTTATCAGTTGCAGTGATTCACTTAACAACCGACATAAGAAAGGTTGCTAAAATGGGGCAAAGGTCACGGAATAAATGTCTCGCTTAGTAACACAAATTTTGGGCTTGACTGTGGTTGTAAGTCAAGAACTACCTGTAATATGTGGACAACTATGTTTTATAATGCAGAGGACAAAGGGCTCTGGAAAACTTGTGGAGAACAAGATTTGTAACGGTAAGGATGGAAGGATTCCACATGATCTGCAAAATGTTGTGATTCCTCGCCAGCCAGTGGATCCGGCAGCTGAGACTGAGGAATCAGATGAGGAGGAGGAGGGGCCTGGAGTGACATCAGAATCAGAGGAAGGCTGTGAGGAGCTCCAAGACTTATGGTTGGACGAGGAGCCTGGCCCCTCTACTCGCACTCAGGCTGAGACACAGCTGTGCTGGGAGTATGAGTTGGACAGTTACGAAGCACAGCTGGGAAATATCCAGGATGCGTGAAAGTGCCGGCAAGAGAAGCGAGTAGGAGAGAGGAGCGCAATGGGGCGGCTCCAAAGGCAAAGGAGAAGGCATTAGGAATCCACGCCTTGGCTGAATAAGAAAAGGGAAGGTGTTGCCAAAGGCCACCATTCATGTTGAGGATCACGTTTCTGTGAACTGTGTTTGTTTGCCCTGGGCATTGACTCAGGTCTGTGAATAATAAAAGGGGTTGTTGTTTTTTTCTTGTGGTTCCTGCCTGTTTCTTGGAAGAGGGGTTTCTCCTTGCGAGCATAACCAGGACTCACGTGGGCAGGGACAGAACACAAGGGGAGAATGGACGCTAAAGTTGAAGGAACTGGCTGAGGTGGCGAAATCAACAACTTTGGTTAAAGAAAAGGCATTGATTAATTTTAATGTGGATTGGGGAAAAAACCATTCTGGACATTTTGCATTCCACAGGAAAAAAAGCAAACCAAGGGATGATGTATGGATTTGTTGATTAGAAAAAAAATGATAGATAATTTTAAAAAAGAACATTATGACGTCAGCTTAGATCGTGGTCATAAGCCAAGGACTACCTGTATTCCTCAGCATTCGAACAGAGGCCTGTTCTGACAGGACGTAAAATACACATTCAGTTTTGATGTTCGTTAGCTTCTGAATATGAATGAAAGGAAGTGTGTTGCTTAGCAGTGTTGGAAGTCGGCACTCACCCACCCTCCTAGAGAAGGAAATATTTTTTTTGTTGGGGGGGGATATTAAAAAAGGACAGAATATTATATTTCCCCAAAGGAATAATTTATTTATTTATTTAGTTTTATATACCGCCCTATTCCCGAAGGACTCAGGGCGGTTTACAGGGCAATGTTTAAAAACAATATAAAAGTTAAAATAGAAATAGAATTAAAATAAATTTAATTAATTACTAGCCCAACAAATTAAAACAAAGTTTAAAACTTAAAACCCCTCAGTCCAGGCCAGATAGATCAAAGAGCTAAGTTTTCAGGTCCCGATGAAACGAACGAAGGTCGGGGGCGGTCCGGAGTTCCACAGGTAGGTCATTCCATAGGGCAGGTGCACCCACAGAGAATGCCCTCCCTCTGGGGATCACCCGCCAGCACTCCCTGACCGGCGGCATCCTAAGGAGGCCCTCCCTATGGGAGTGCACAGGACGATGGGAAGTTGATGTTGGCAGTAGGTGCTCCCTAAGATAATCCAGGCCCATGCCATTTAGGGCTTCATAGGTCATCACCAGCACCTTGAATCTCACCCAGAGGGCAACTGGAAGCCAATGCAGCTCGCGGAGAAGAGGTGTTACAAGGGAGTATCGGGAGACTCCCATCACAACTCACGCAGCTGCATTCTGCCCCAGCTTAAGCCTCCGAGTGGTCCTCAAGGGCAGCCCCATGTAGAGAACGTTGCAGTAGTCTAACCGGGGGGTCACAAGCGCATGAGTGACTGTGCGTAGGGCATCTCGGTCCAGATAGGACCGCAACTGGCGCACCAGGCGAACCTGGGCAAAAGCCCCTCTGGTCACAGCTCCAATATAGTCTTCCAAATTGAGTTGTGAATCCAGGAGGACGCCCAAGTTGCAAGCCCTATCAACGGGGGGGTAATAATGAAAAATCTTAGACAAAGACAGCCCAAAGTCGCTCTCCCCTAAGGAGAAACCAAGCAGGCCAGCTTTTAGAAATGCAGATCTGATCACCCTTTCCGAAAGACTGGAGCCAGGAAGCTTAGAGCTGATGGGATTAGAAAGACAAAGATCCCTAGAAACAACAACCCCTCACTCAAAAAATCCAACACAGGAAAGGAAGCCATCAGCCACAGCCCCAGGGAAGCAAGACATGACCTTTAGGACATAATAGGATTAACCCACCACCATCAGAATACTAAGAGGGCAAACTCAAAAACTCAGGTCAAAGTTCATGCCACAGAAACACAAAAGCCCAAGAAGGTATAAAAACCCACCACTCCCAACAACATGTGGTCAGCTGCCCTGGAACCACATGTCTTGTGGTTCTGCTCTTCAATAAATTACAACCTTCTTTCTAAAGCAGTCTCCATTTTGTTTATTCCCAGCTTGGACTGGACCCCGATGAAGATTTTTCTTTCAACAGCATGTTGGCAGAATTACCAAATAACGAAGTGGGAAGGGAACTTAGAGGTCTTGTAGTCCAACCCCCTGCTCAGGCAGGAGACCCTATGGCCTGTGCGATTCCCGATTCATTCCGACAGTTAAAGTTAACTCTTTTCATGAATTGCGTGAATGAGTTAATTCCGAAATGAAGTTAAACGCGCTGAACAAACGGCTCAGTACCAATCAGTGCCTTTTCACTCGTGAATTCTCCCTAAAGAGCACAATACCAGCGGAGACAACCCAGTTTATACCAACACTGCTGTCTCCCCAATCATAAATAGGTTAACAATCCTGAGGAGTCAAGAACAGTGTCACTGCCCATCAACGTTTTATCAGGCTTCACGCTCTTCAGATGCCACAAATGCAATTTAATTTTGCAAACACTATGCTGACACAGTCGAGTGTGTTCATTAAGCTGTAATGCTGCTTTTTTAAAAAGAAAAAAGAAAAAAAAAAGTCATGAGAAAAGAAAATTGCTATGGAAAAGGAGGAAAAAAAATGGGGGGGGGAAATGCCATAGAAAAAGTGACACGGTCATCAAATTGCATACATAGTGCCACTTTCTACCAGGAGAAGTCTGATTGTACTGCTAATTAATTCTCAGGATGCCCACAAAGCCAAAGGTAAGATTTGCCTGACATACTTGTTATTTAATTAGTATATTAACTTTCTCATTCCAAATGTTTCTCCATTTAATTTGCTTGCATTCGGAGCGTGCCTCAGCTGAGCTGGCATTTGCAGAGTGAAATAAGAAATTAGAGAATAGAATAGAATAGAATAGAATAGAATAGAATAGAATAGAATAGAATAGAATAGAATAGAATAGAATAGAATAGAATAGAATAGAATAGTGGAGTGGAAGAATAGAATAGAATAGAATAGAATAGAATAGAATAGAATAGAATAGAATAGAATAGAATAGAATAGAATAGAATAGAATAGAATAGAATAGGAAATAGAATAGAATAGAATAGAATAGAATAGAATAGAATAGAATAGAATAGAATAGAATAGAATAGAATAGAATAGAATAGAATAGAATAGAATAGAATAGAAAATGGAAATTTCAATAGAATAGAATAGAATAGAATAGAATAGAATAGAATAGAATAGAATAGAATAGAATAGAATAGAATAGAATAGAATAGGATAGGATAGGATAGGATAGGATAGGATAGGATAGGATAGGATAGGATAGGATAGGATAGGATAGAATAGAATAGAATAGAATAGAATAGAATAGAATAGAATAGAATAGGAAATAGAATAAAATAGAATAGGAAATATGGAATGGAATGGATTGAAGGAATGAAATGGAATAGAATAGAATAGAATAGAATAGAATAGAATAGAATAGAATAGAATAGAATAGAATAGAATAGAATAGAATAGAATAGAATAGAATAGAATAGAAAATGGAAATTTCAATAGAATAGAATAGAATAGAATAGAATAGAATAGAATAGAATAGAATAGAATAGAATAGAATAGAATAGAATAGAATAGAATAGAATAGAATAGAAAATGGAAATTTCAATAGAATAGAATAGAATAGCATAGCATAGAATAGAATAGCATAGCATAGCATAGGATAGGATAGGATAGGATAGGATAGGATAGGATAGGATAGGATAGGACAGAACAGAACAGAATAGAACAGAACAGAATAGAATATATGGAATGGAATAGACTAGACTAGACTAGACTAGACTAGACTAGACTAGATCAGATCAGATCAGAACAGAACAGAACAGAACAAAACAGAACAGAGCTGAAAGGGACCTTGGAGGTCTTCTAATCCAGCCCCCTGCTCAAGCAGGAGAACCTATACCATCTCATACAGGTGATTGTCTAGACTCTTCTTAAAAAATCTCCAGTGATGGAGCACCCAGGATTTCTGGTGGCAAGCTGTCCCACTGGTTAATTGTTCTCACTGTTTGGAAGTTTCTCCTTAATTCCAGGTTGCTTCTCTCTTTGGTCAGTTTCCAACCATTGTTTCTTGTCCTGCCTTCAGGTGCTTTGGAGAATAGTTTGACAGAAGTTTGAATCTTGTAAGTCTGATCGTTATACAGGTAGTCCTCAACTTACGACCACAATTCAGTCCAAACTTTCTGTTGCTAAGCGATAATAACAGAAAAAGAATAACAGAATAACAGAGTTAAATCCCTGTTAATATTTAAGGTAGGGTCTACCCAACCCAGAATAACAGAATAGCAGAGATAGAAGGGACCTTGGAGGTCATCTAGTCCAACCCCCTGCTAAGGTAGGAAACCCTACACCATTTCAGACAAATGTCTGTCCAGTCTCTTCTTAAAAACTTCCAGTGTTGGAGCATTCACAGCTTCTGGAGGCAGGTTGTTCCACTGGTTAATTGTTCTGAATATCAGAAGATTCCTCCTTAGTTCCAGGTTGCTTCTCTCCTTGATTAGTTGTCATCCATTCCTTTTTCTCCTGCCTTCAGATGGTGGGAGTTGTTAAGTGAATTTTGCCCTATTTTATGATTTTTCTTTCCATGGTTGTTAAATGAGTCCCTGAAGTTGTTAAGTTAGAAAATTCAGATACTTGTAAACTGACTCGTATTTTTCACGGCCGCAATGTCTTGGGATCATGTGATCCCCTTTTGCAACTTATTTTCCAAAGCACCTGAACAGAGGACAAGAAGCAACGGATGGAAACTGATCAAGGAGAGAATCAGCCAAGAACGAAAGAGAAACTTCCTGACTGTTAGAACAATTAACCAGTGGAACCACCTGCCTCCAGAAGCTGTGAATGCTCCAACACTGGAAGTTTTTAAGAAGAGACTGGACAGCCATTTGTCTGAAATGGTGTAGGGTTTCCTGCCTGAACAGGGGGTTGGACTAGATGACCTCCAAGGTCCCTTCCATCTCTATTCTATTCTATTCTATTCTATTCTATTCTATTCTATTCTATTCTATTCTATTCTATTCTATTCTATTCTATTCTATTCTATTCTATTCTATTCTATTCTATTCTATTCTATTCTATTCTATTCTAATTAACTAGTGGAAAAAGCTGACTCCAGAACTTGTGAATGCTCCAACACTGGAAGTTTTTAAGAAGAGACTGGACAGCCATTTGCCTGAAATGGTATAGGGTTTCCTGCCTGAGCAGGGGGTTGGACTAGATGACCTCCAAGGTCCCCTCCAACTTTTCTGATAAGCAGAAACAATGGAGAAGCCAGATTCCCTTCACACCTGCATTACTAACTTAACAACTGTAAATGATTCACTTAACAACGGTGTCAAGGAAAGTCACAAAAGGGGGTGAAACTCACTTAACAATTGTCTCGCTTAGCAACACAAAGTTTGGGCTCCGTTGTGGTGGTAAGTTGAGGATTACCTGTACAAGCTCCCAAAATCTAGTGACCAATCCCTAAACCAAGGTCCTAGCTTTTAAGGCTCATTTTCATCTGGAAGACTGTTTTTATAATAATAATAATAATAATAATAATAATAATAATAATAATAATAATAATAATAATAATAATAATAATAATAATAATAATAATAATAATAATAAATAAAAATAATAATAATAATAAATAATGATGAGTCTCCAAAAGAGTTATTGTTCTTTTCATGCTAAAAGGAAGTGAGGAGAAACTTACTAAATATTTTATTTATTTATTTTATTTAAATAGCTTGTCGTTCCTTTATCGTTTTGGCCTCCAGCAGTGCAAAAATAAATAAATAAATCTGCAGCCATCTGGGAATTGGCTGTTAAACAATGATGGCAAAAAAATAAAAAATAAAAAAAAGAACACAGGGAAATTGTGGATTTTGCACTCTCTGAAATATTAACTCATCATCTCAAGAAAAGAGGAAATTGAGATTATAAAGATGCATTTGCCAAGGTTTTGTTTCTTTTTTATTACAGTTTTCCCGTATCACACATGTAGTTACCCACCGACTCTGCTTTGCCTTCCGGGGGACAAAAAATGACTTGTAGGTCTTGGTTTATGTCTTGGTTTAGTTCAGCTGATTCTTTCTTTCTTTCTTTCTTTCTTTCTTTCTTTCTTTCTTTCTTT
The DNA here is from genome assembly GCF_947247035.1 of Vipera ursinii. Lineage (NCBI taxonomy): Eukaryota > Metazoa > Chordata > Lepidosauria > Squamata > Viperidae > Vipera > Vipera ursinii. Next base: position 287,514,134 of record NC_139513.1, on the reverse strand, counting down.
CTTTCTTTCTTTCTTTCTTTCTTTCTGTCTTTCTTTCCTTCCTTCTTTCTTTCTTTCTTTCTTTCTTTCTTTTTCTTTCTTTCTTTCTTTCTTTCTTTCTTTCCTTCCTTCCTTCCTTCCTTCCTTCTTTCTTTCTTTCTTTCTTTCTTTCTTTCTTTCTTTCTTTCTTTCCTTCCTTCCTTCCTTCTTTCTTTCCTTCATTCTTTCTTTCTTTCTTTCTTTCCTTCCTTCCTTCCTTCCTTCCTTCCTTCCCTCCCTCTTTCTTTCTTTCTTTCTTTCTTTCTTTCTTTCTTTCTTTCTTTCTTTCCTTTCTTCCTTCCTTCATTTTCTTTTTTCTCATTCCTACTTTTTCTTTGTCTTTCTTTCTCTCTTTCTTTTCCTTCCTTCTTTCCTCCTCCCTGTTCCTTCTTCCCTCCTTCCCCACTCCCTCTTTTTCCTTCCTTCCTTCCTCCTCCCTCTCACCCTTCCTTCCTTCTTTCCTTCCTTTCTTCCCCCTCCCCCTCCTTTTTTACTCCTACTCTTTGTCTCTTTGTCTTTCTTTCTCTCTTTCTTTTCCTTCCTTCCTTCCTTTTCTTCCCTCCTTCCATCTTTGTTTTTCCTTCCTTCCTTCCTTCCTTCCTTCCTTCCTTCCTTCTCTTCCTTCCTTTTGGCATTTTTTCTCTTCCTTCCTCTCCTTTGTCCACGTTTTTCTCTATCTTTCTCACTGTCCTTCCTTTCTCTTTTTTCTTTTTCTCATTCATTCTTCCCTCTTCCTTAAACATTCCTTTTTAAGAGAGAGAAATATAAAAACTCTTTGCATTAAAGATGAAAGGAAGCTCCAGCTGCAGAATGCTACTTTTCTTCCCTCTCTCCAGAATGATATGTGTGTTTATTTACACATGTTTGCCTGTCTGACTGCTTTCTTCCCTAACTAAGTGTTCAGAAGGGTGAAAATAGCACTTTTGAGAAATGCAGCATCTGGATGGGATTGGTTTTGAGTACTTTAACAGAATAACAGAGTTGGAAGGGACCTTGGAGGTCTTCTAGTCTAGCTCTGCTAAGGCAGGAGACCATAGGCCATTTCAAAGGGCTGTCCAATCCCTTCTTTGAAAACCTCCAGTGATGGAGCACCCACAACTTCTGGAGGCAAGCGGTTCCACTGGTTAATTGTCCTCACTGTTAGGCAGTTTCTCCTTAATTCCAGGTTGCTTCTCCCCTTGGTTAGTTTCCATCCATTCTTGTCCTGCCTTCAGGTACTTTGGAGAACAGGCTGGGTCCCTCTTCTTTGTGCCAGCCTCTCAAATATTGAAAGAAAAAGTCTTCATCAAGGTCCAGTCCAAGCCGGGAATAAACAAAACGGAGACTGCTTTAGGAAAAATGGTTCTTGTTTATTGAGTTGCAGAACCAGACAGAAATATGGTTCTGGGGCAGCTGACGACATGGAGATGGGAGGGTTTTTGTACCTTCTTGGGCTTTTGTTCTTTGGAATTGTTTCCTGTTCCTTTGGCATGAACTTTGACCTGAGCTTTTGAGTGTGCTCTTTTTCTATTTTGATGGTGGTGGGTTAATCCTATTATGTCCCAAAGGTCATGTCCTACTTCTCTGGGGCTGTGGCTGATGGCTATGTCCTGTGTTGGATTTTTTTGGGGGTGTGAGGGGTTGCTGGTTCTAATCCTATCACTCTGCTGTTCTTAGCTACCAGTTTTGCTGCTAGGGATTTCAAAATATTTTGTCTTGAACGGGCTTCTGCAGGCAGCGTTTGCTCATGAATGGGCCCTCCGTCTTTCTGAATAGGATTATCAAATCTGCATTTCTACAGAGCTGGCCTGCTTAATTTTTGCTTGGGGCTATTAAGAAAGCCTGCTTTCCTTTGGAGAAATATAATAGCCTGGCTTTTTAATATTCCCCAAAATATTTCTTTCTCGGGGGAGAGGGATTTGCTGTCTTCCTACAACTGCTGTCCTGTCCCACCTCGTCCTTCTTTTCATTAAACTAGTCCAGGGGTAGGCCACCTTGGCTCTTTCATGATTCGTGGACTTCAACTCCCAGAATTCCTGTTCCAGCCATGCTGAGGAGAAAGGGAAAGGTTTCCAAGCTGAGCCATGTTGGCGCAGGAATTCTGGGAGTTGAAGTCCACGAGTCATGAGGGGGGCCATAGTTCCCCCATGTTGGCTCAGGAATTCTGGGAGTTGAAGTCCACGAGTCATGAGGGGGGCCATAGTTCCCACATGCTGGCTCAGGAATTCTGGGAGTTGAAGTCCACGAGTCATGAGGGGGCCATAGTTCCCTTATGGTGGCTCAGGAATTCTGGGAGTTGAAGTCCACGAGTCATGAGGGGGCCATAGTTCCCTCATGGTGGCTCAGGAATTCTGGGAGTTGAAGTCCACAAGTCATAAAAGGGCCAAGGTGGCCTACCCCTGAACTAGACGTACCCAATTCCAGCAACTGTTCCTTGTATGTTTTAGCCTCCAGCCCCCTGATCATCTTTGTCGCTCTTCTCTGCACTCTTTCTAGAGTCTCGACATCTTTTTCGTATCGTGCTGACCAGATGCCGTATTTCAAGTGCGGCAGTATTAAGGCCTCGTACATCTTTGAGGAGGTCTTGTAATCATGTGAAGGCAACATTTTTCTGTGCTCAGACTAGACTTTCCTTTTAAATAATGGATGGAGAACGTGCCTTGCTTGCCTAAGCCCTTAAAATATTTATTTAGAACCTATTTAACACTTTTCTGATTCGAGACAGCAGGTGATTGCCAAGCGGAAGCCCCCCCCGGGTGTGTCAAACAATGTTTGATTTCTCAAATTCGCTTCAGAGCTAAAACCAGACCCCCAAAATGCTGCTTCCTTTCCGGAATCCGATTATTCCATTATATGCATCGAAAGTGAGAATCACAAAACTATGTTTAGTTCCAACATATTTTGCAGAGAGTTGGGATTCATTTATTAAGCTGGGTTTCCCAAGAGGGAAGGGAGACACACTTACCTTTGATGAAATTTACAAGTGGAAATTTATGGAAGAGTACATTTGGGGGAATGTTAGATTTTTTTAAAAAAAAAAAATCCCTGCTGATTTTAATTATAATTCATATATCGGCACTGCACTGGTGTTTTCAACTTCTATTTCGAGAAATGTGGCAGAATAGAGCAGCATGAAAGCGAAAGAAAGCGAAAGAAAGAAAGAAAGAAAGAAAGAAAGAAAGAAAGAAAGAAAGAAAGAAAGAAAGAAAGAAAGAAAGGAGGCAGGGAGGGAGGGAGGGAGGAAGGGAGGGAGGGAGGAAGGGAGGAAAGAAGGGAGGGAGGGAGGGAAAGAAGGAAGGAAGAGAGAAAGGAAGGAAGGAAGGAAGGAAGGAAGGAAGGAAGGAAGGAAGAAAGAAAGAAAGAAAGAAAGAAAGAAAGAAAGAAAGAAAGAAAGAAAGAAAGAAAGAAAGAAAGAAAGTAAGTCCAACACAGGCAGTCCTCCACTTATGACCATTATGAACAAGTGAGCCAGCTTGGTGTAGTGATTAAGGTGTCAGGCTAGAAAGCTGGAGACTGGGAGTTCAAGTTTTGTTTTAGCCATGAAAACCAGTTGGGTGACTGTGGGCCAATCACCAGGAGATGGTGAGTTCTTGTTCCACCTTAGTCAGGAAAGCTAGATGGATGATTCTGGGCCAATCACCAGGAGACAGTGAGTTCTAGTTTGACCTTAGGCAGGAAAGCCAGCTGGGTGACTCTGGGCCAATCACCAGGAGACAGTGAGTTCTAGTTTGACCTTAGGCAGGAAAGCCAGCTGGGTGACTCTGGGCCAATCACCAGGATACAGTGAGTTCTAGTTCTGCCTTAGCTGTGTCAACCAGCTAGGTGACCTTAGACTAGTCTGTCTCTCAATCCAACCCATCTCACAGGGTTGCTGAAAAAAAGGAGGAAGAAAGTGTACTTGTGTTATTTGTTAATACAGCAGGGAAGAAATTAATAAGAGATTGCTAAAAGACGGAGAAAGAAAGACGGAGCCACCTCTAGGGTGAAAATTGCCTATAATGCAGTTCACCCGGAGAGGGTCTTAGAGGTCTTCAGTTTGAAGGCAGATTTTAAAAAAAAACAGTGAGCTGATTCCTCTATTCTATCTGACTGTATTAAAAAATGTTTGTTCATTCAAGTGATCTCCTAAATCATTTTTAATACTGGGTTCCGGTGTCTGGTTTTATCACTTGGAAATTATCGGATTTTAATAATGTGTGTGCGAGCGTGTGTCTTAATTGCTGGTTGTATTAGCTGTTGGTGTTATTAATGTTTTCTCATTCTTATGCGCTCTCTCTCTCTCTCTCGCTCTCTCGCTCTCTCTCTCTCTCTCTCTCTCTCTCTCTCTGTTATTGTACTTGTCTTTATATTTGCAACACACCTGGGATGGATTTGGCCCTAAAATGCAGCACGTTTCTTCGGCTGAGGGCCACACATGCAGGTGACACTTTTGGACAGGTAGGGCCAGAAAAAAAAATATTTAGCTCCGTGTCTATTCTCCTACAGCTTCGTTAAAATAAGTAACATTTGGCCACTTTGGCCTGTTGGTTAAGGGCTGGCCTAGAAACCAGGAGATGGTAAATTCTAGTCTCACCTTAGACGTAAAAGGCAGTTGGGTGACTTTGGGCCAGTCACTCCCTCTTGACCCAACCCACCTCACAGGGTCGTTGTTCAGGGGGAAAGAGAAGGAACAAAGACTATTAGGTATGTCCAGCATTTTGAATTACTTATAAAATAATAAAGGTGGGATACAAATCCAAGAGGAATGAATATCCAGTTTTAGTCTCTGCGTTATTAAAGAATAGAACAGAACAGAACAGAACAGAACAGAACAGAACAGAATAGAATAGAATAGAATAGAATAGAATAGAATAGAATAGAATAGAATAGAATAGAATAGAATAGAATAGAATAGAATAGAATAGAATAGAATAGAATAGAATAGAATAGACCTTGGAGGTCTTCTAGTCCAGCCCCCCGCTTAATCAGGAAAATCTATTCTATACCATCTCAGGCAAGTGTCTGTCCAGCCTCTTCTTAAAAGCCTCCAGTGATGGAGCGCCCACTATTTCTGGTGGCAAGCTGTTCCACTGGTTGATTGTCCTCACTGTCAGAAAGTTTCTCCTTAATTCCAGGTTGCTTCTCTCTTTGGTCATTTTCCAACCATTGTTTTTGTCCTGCCCTCTGGTGCTTTGGAGAATAATGTGACCCCCTCCTCTTCTTTGTGGCAGCCCCTCAGATACCAGAATACTGCTATCATGTCTCTCCTATTTCTCCTTTTCTTTAGACTAGCTAGCCAAACCCAAGTCCCGTAGCCGTTCTTCCTATGTTTTAGTTTCCAGGCCTTTGAACACCTTAGTTGCTCTTCTCTGAATTTTTTCCAAACTCTCAACATCTTTTTGGTAATATGGTGACCAGAATTGGCTACAGTACTCCAGGTGTGGCCTCACTAGGGTTTTTATAAAGCGGTACTAATACTTCACATGATTTTGATTCTATGCCTCTGTTTATACAACCCAGGATTGTGTTAGCTGCACACTGCTGGCTCACGGTTAAGTGATCGTCCACTAGGACTCCAGGGTCCCTCTCACAGTCACTGTTTTTAAGTCAGGTCTCATGAGGCTTTGGGGGGAAAAAAAGTGCAGAGAAGAGCAACAAAGATGATTACCGACCTGGAGATTAAAACATAAGATGAACAGTTGCAGGAATGGGGTATGACCAGTCTAGAGAAAAGAAGGACTAGTGGGGACATGATAGCAGTCTTCCAATATCTCAGGGGCTGCCCCAAAGATATGGGAGTCAAGCTGTTCTCCAAAGCCCTGAAGGCAGGAAAGAAGCCATGGATGGAAATTAACCAAGGTGAGAAGCAACCTAGAACTAAGGAGAAATTTCCTAACAGTGAGAACAATTAACCAGTGGAATGGACTGGGTTGCTTTTAGAAGTTGTGGGTGCTTCAAAACTGGAGGCTTTTGAGAAGAGGCCAGATAGCCATTTTTTGGAACGGTATAGGTTCTCATGCAGAAGCAAGGGGTTGGACTAGAAGACCTCCAAGGTCCCTTCCAACTCTGATACTCTATAACATTCTAACAGACAAGATGACCTGTCCATTAGGATAGTTGAGTCTAGATTATGGAGTCATTTTTTTTGGTCTAGTAGTTAAGGCACCAGGCTAGAAAACAAGAGACTGTGAGTTCAATTCTCACCTTAGCCATAAGAGCCAGCTGGGTGACCTTGGGCTAGTCCCTAGTCTCTTAGCCCAATCCACCTCACAGAATTGTTGTGATTAAAAATAGAAGGAGGAAGAAGTATTCAGTACGTTCACTGCCTTGAGTTATTTGGGAAATGAATAAATAAATAAAATGAACAAACAAACTGTTTTGGTCACCACAATATAAAAAAGATGTTGAGACTCTGGAAAGAGTGCAGAGAAGAGCAACAAAGATGATCAGGGGACTGCAGGCTAAGACATATAAGGAACGGTTGCTGGAATTGTGAATTGTCTAGTTTAATGAAGAGAAGGACGAGGGGTGATGTGATAGCAGCATTCCAGTATCTCAGGGGCTGCCCCAAAGAAGAGGGAGTCAAGCTATTCTCCAAAGCACCTGAAAGCAGGACAAGAAGCAATGGAGGGAAACTCATCAAGGAGAGAAGCAACCTAGAACTAAGGAGAAACTTCCTGACAGTTAGAACATATAACCAGTGGAACAACCTGCCTCCAGAAGCTGCGAATGCTCCAACACTGGAAGTTTTTAAAAAGAGACTGGACATCCATTTGTCTGAAATGGTATAGGGTTTCCTGCCTGAGCAGGGGGTTGGACTAGATGATCTCCAAGCTCCCTTCCAAATTTATTATTATTATTATAGTTGTTATTGTTATTGCTGCTGTTATTGTTATTGTTGTTAATAAATAAACAAACAAATGGATCAGACCTTTATGCCATGCTTCATTCACTTTCTTTTATTTGGTTTGATTGCCCAACACTGAATTTGCCTGTAGGCCGCTCATAAGAGGAAATCAGCCAACGTGGCGTTGCTGCTTGCCTTGGGCCTAAGTGAGAGAAGCACCTGGATCTCAACTTGGTCCATCTGTGGAGATTCTCAGTCATCTAGGTCATGGTTGCTGTAATGTTTGGGGCCTGTTTTACTTGAACTGTACCCCGTGGTTTTCAATGTTGTTGAGATTGCTTAATTAGGGAATTGGGTAACGGTCGCTAGCTCCTCAGACAAGCAGTCTCCAGGACCACCATTGGTTGGCTCTAGGGCGGCAACAGACTCCTTCAAACTTATTGGCCATTTAAGAAAGCATGTTTCTGCCTCAACTCTCTCGCCTCGTCTCCTGCTTGCAACAAAGAACCCAGCACACAACAGATGCCCCTAAGAGGTTTGAAAGAGGTGTCAAAGAGGTCACCTAGGTCAAGACTGAACAGCCCTCTCTCTATGGGGTGGTGGGGAGAATCCCACATCATCTATCTCTAGTCCACCACGAAGGCCCCACACCCATTTGCACCACTCAGGTGACCCTGAGGACACAGATTAAACCTCCAAGTGGCTTCAATGACTCTCTGAAAGAATGCAAATGACCAGCGGTCTGCAAGGAGTATAAATCCTTCCATTTCCCCACCATCCAGTCAGAGCTGAAGAAGTTTCCAGAGTGAGAAGCGCAACGTCTTCAAAGAAAAAGTCCAGTTGCCTCTTGGGGAGAAAAAAAAAAGCACCTTTGGGATAGTCTTGGTCTGGGCTACAAAAAAATTGAGATAATTGAGTTTTCGTTCTAATGGGCAGCAAAAACATCACATTTTCTGTACCCCTTTGCTGGCAATGTATGGCTTGTTTTAGGTATTTTTGCAACCCAGAATTGCCACTGCACCTTGGATCAAGATTTTAACAGGAAACTGACCGGTTATAACTTTAGCCAGCAAAAAGAGAAGGTCTAATGTCCCGGCTGAGACTAAAACCAGCGTTGCACCGATAGGGAATTCAGGAGACAGACCACTGATCCATAATTGATGGCCAGGATTATAGAAGCTATTAAGAAAGCATTCCGAGGGATTTCTCCAGTCCAAATACAGGTTCTAATTATAGTGAATGTAAGATTCGGCTTTTTGCGCTTCTCCCTCCCATCTCCGGGGGTTCGGCGGCTTTGAGGTTTCTTGTTTTGGGGTGACCGATAGAATTTCTGCCTGATTCTTGGAATTAAAGGTTCCCCGCACATGTGTGCTGGTTGTTTCCGACTCTAGGGGCTAGTGCTCATCTCTGTTTCAAAGCCGAAGAGCCAGCGCTTGTCCGAGGACGTCTCCGTGGTCATGTGGCCGGCATGACTAGACGCCAAAGGCGCACGGAACGCTGTTACCTTCCCACCGTAGTGGTCCCTATTTTTCTACTTGCATTTTTACGTGCTTTCGAACTGCTAGGTTGGCAGAAGCTGGGACAAGTAACAGGTGCTCACTCTGTTATGCAGCACTCGGGATTCGACCCACCAAACTGCCGACCATCTGGTCGACAAGCTCAGCGTCCTAACCCACTGAGCCACCGCGTTCCTTCCTATTTGCAAATAGTGTAATATAAACCACCATTTAATTACAAACCACTGTGTACTGCATTTCCTCCTAGGTTACCTCAGCACAATAAGACTGAGCACGCTCTGACAAATCAAATCAACTCTTGGCTGGCTGGAGAATTCTGGGAGTTGAAGTCCGCAAGTCTTAAAGTGGTCAAGTTTGGAGACCTCTGATCTATCCCAATGACATCAGCCCACTAGCTGTTTGAGAACTTCTTGATGTTTCTGGATGGTCTCTAGGAGAGGGTATTTTTCTAAACTCTTAATTCTCGTTTGAGAAAAAGCTAAGAATGGCAGAAATTGCCTTCGGAAAGACGTTCCATCAAATGATTGCTTTCTCTTTGATTAAAAAAAAAAGGGAAAACAAGATCTCCACGCTATAAAGTTGGAATTATGATTTAAGAACAATCTGTGAATGTTATCCGTCAATATTAATTATATTTGTAATAAAAAATAAATAAATCCGTTGAGAAATATAGAAGGATAGGTGTTCAGGGAATTTCTTTGGGGTGAGCATACATAGATTTGCAGTCAAGCCTTCCTCCTCCTCCTCCTCCTCCTGGGATGAGTAACAGGTGCTCACTCTGCTACGCGGCACTCAGGATTCAACCCGCCAAACTGCCGACCTTCTGATCGACAAGCTCAGCGTCCTAACCCACTGAGCCACCACGTCCCTACTCGATTCTTGGAATATTAACAGACTAATCTGCCCTTTGCTTTCAACTTTGCCAAAGCGAGCGCTCATAACCAAAGTATGGAACATTATTTATTTATTTATTTATTTATTTATTTATTTATTTATTTATTTATTTATTTATTTATTTATTTATTTATTTTATTGGATTTATATACCACCCTTTCCCGAAGGACTCAGGGCGGTTTACAAGGTAATTAAAACATTGATACAAAAATTAAAAAGAATTAAAAAGAATTAAATTTAATCCCTAAAAAAATATAAAACCCCAATTAAAAATTCTCAGTCTGGGCTGGAGAGCTCAAAGAGGCAGGTCTTCAGGTCCCGGCGGAATGAACGAAGATTGGGGGCAGTCCTGAGCTCTATGGGTAGCTGGTTCCAGAGGGCAGGCGCCCCCACTGAGAAGGCCCTCCCCCTGGGTGTTATCTGCCGGCAGTCTTTAACTGGCGGCACCCTGAGAAGACCCTCCCTGTGGGAGCACACAGGACGAAGGGAACTTGATGCCGGTAGCAGGTGTTCCCTCAGATATCCCGGACCCAAGCCATTGAGGGCTTTATAGGTCATCACCAGCACCTTTAATCTCACCGAGAGGGCAACCGGAAGCCAATGCAGCTCACACCCCAAATTCTCCACGTAGCCTCCAAATTTTTTTCCTTGTTTGATTGCAAAGACTGCAAAGAGCACCTAAGGCTCTAGAAGGAGTGTGGAGAAGAGCAACAAAGAGGATCAGGGGACTGGAGGCTAAAACATATGAAGAACGGTTGCAGGATTTGGATAGGTCTAGTTTAATGAAAAGATGGACTAGGACTGATATAATAGCAATCTTCCAATATCTCAGGGGTTGCCCCAAAGAAGAGGGAGTCAAGCTATTCTCCAAAGTCATTAAATTAAACATAACCAACACAGGACCCACTGATGCTTTTTATCGTGCCTTTTCTTTGAGCCGGTTCGTTTGGGCCTCAAGCTGTTGTGTTCACCAAACCATTTGTTGGATCACAGGTAATTCCTAGAACAGTGATGGCGAACCTTTTAGAGACCGAGTGCCCAAACTGCAACCCAAAACCCACTTATGTATCGTCGGGTGCCGGGTAGGCGTGGCCCATTGGGTGGGTGTGGTCCATTGGGTGGGTGTGGCTCATTGGGTGGGCGTGGCTGTGGCGGTAATGGCAGGCTGCGTGGGACTAAAAAGTTCAATTAATCAGTTCCAACTTTGTGAGATTTTTTTTTTCCACACAAGAAGTTGAAATAGATTGATTGAACCTTTTTTTTCCGCACACGGCGGCAGAGGTCTAAAACGAAAAGGTTTTATAAAACCCAGCTGAAAGCCTAGGATTAGGGCAACGGTGTGCATCCCCACAGAGAGGGCTCTGCAGGCCACCTGTGGCACACGTGCCATGGGTTCTCCATCATTCTCCTAGAATCTTCTCCTACACCTAGGTTGGAAAACATTGATCGCCTTTCTATCCTGCTTCTGAAAAGTCCAACTTCCACTTCCCTGGTGTGGTAGGGAAAGTCATTTGATTTATTTTCTGAATATTTATTTGTCTGGCACACGGAGTCCCTTAATGGAGACCTGCCACTTCCTCTTTTATCGGAGGATAAAATAAGGAACAATATGAGCCAGCCGTCTGCAGCTGCAGCCCAAAAAGCTAATACAATCCCGGGTTGTATAAACAGAGGCGTGGAATCAAAATTCTCCTGTTTGAGCAGGGGGTCGGACTAGAAGACCTCCAAGGCCCCTTTTAGCTCTATTATGATTGATTGATGGCGGTGAGGAATTCTGCCATAGCCCGCCTGCCGTGGTGCCTCCTCGTGAGCAAAAAAAAATGCATTTATCAAAACGTTATCACTTGCCCTGGGATGTTAGCTGATATCTTCTGTTTCTCTCTGTTGTGGTTTGCCAGTGGACAGAGTAGTGGAGCCAGGAGAGAATAACCACCTTGGCAGAATGTCTGTGATGGGGCATCCAGGATAATAATCTGGACTCTCGGTGGAAATGATTTCACGCAAAGACGAGCTGGTTGCCCTGGAAGAGGAGACATTTCTCTCCACTTTCCCTCCACTTTCTGCTGAGTTAGAAAGTTGCTACTTTGCAAGGCAGCCTCGTAAAATTTAAATATCATGAGCTTCCTTGACATTGTGATTCATGAGCCAAATAATGGCGCCATTAAAAGAGAGTGGAAGCTGTTAGCCCAGTCACTTGCGAAGCTCCGAATTAGGGTTTCTTGAAATATGACCGCCAGACTCCGATGCAAATGCATCCCCTTCACTCTGGCTGAGTACAAATGGAGGACGGGAGAGAGGAAAGAACACTTGGTTAGCAAATTGTAAAGGATGGCCGGCCCCAGAGAGATAAACTTTGACAAGGGACTGCTAATTCAGCAGGATTAAGCATGCTAATGCCATATTTCTTAATTCAGAGTTGATTGTGTTCAGTTAATCAGAATAGAGCTGGGAGGGACCTTGGAGGACATCTAGTCCAACCCCCTGCTCATGCAGGAGAACCTACACCAGGGGTCCGTGAACCAGTACTGGGCCGCTGCATGCCAGCAACTGGTCCACACAAGCAAGCAAAGCCCCATCCGCAAGATGCAGGCAGCACACAAACCCACACACTTTCCAGTCCGTGGAAAAACCTCTCTCCACGGAACTGGTCCCTGGTGCACAAAAGGTTGGGGACTTCTGCCATATGCCATTTCAATCAGGTGGCTGTCCAGTCTTTTCTTTAAAATTTCCAGTGGTGGCGCACCCATGATTTCTGGAGGCAAGCTGTTCTACTGGTTAGTTGTCCTCACTGTTAGGAAGTTTCTCCTTAATTCCAGGTTGCTTCTCTCTTTGATCAGTTTCCAACCCTTGTTTCTTGTCCTTCCCTCTGGTGCTTTGGAGAATAATTTGACTCCCTCTTCCTTGTGGCAGCCTCTCAAATACTGGAATACTGCTATCATGTCCCCACTAAGTCCTTCTTTTCTCTAGACTGGCCATACCTAAATCCTACAGTCGTTCTTCATATGGTTTAGTCTCCAGGCCCTTAATCATCTGGTTGTCCTTCTCTGCATTTTTTCCTAGGTGTCAACATCTTTTTTTGTAATGTGGTGACCAAAACTGGCTGCAGTGTTCCAGGTGTGGTCTTACTAACAATTTATAAAGCAGTACTAATAATTCAGGGACGCGGTGGCTCAGTGGGTTAGGACGCTGAGCTTGTCGATCAGAAGGTCGGCAGTTTGGCAGGTCGAATCCCGAGTGCCGCGTAACAGAGTGAGCGCCTGTTACTCGTCCCAGCTTCTGCCAACCTAACAGTTCGAAAGCATGTAAAAATGCAAGTAAAAAAATAGGGACCACTACGGTGGGAAGGTAACAGCATTCCCTGCGCCTTTGGCATCTAGTCATGCCGGCCACATGACCACGGAGACGTCCTCAGACAAGCGCTGGCTCTTCAGCTTTGAAACGGAGATGAGTCGGAAACGACTAGCATGCATGTGCGTGGGAACCTTTACCTTTACCTAATAATTCATGTGATTTTGACTCTACGCCCCCTCTTTATACAAGCAAGGTTTTATTAGCTTTTTTGGCTGCCAGCGCACACAGCTAGCTCACGTTTAAGTGATTGTCCACTAGACCTCCAAGGTCCCTCTCACAGTTGTTGTTTTTGAGCCAAGTTTCCCCTAATCTGTACTTGTACCTTTGGTTTCTCCTGCCCAGGTGTAAAACCTTGCTTTCCTCCACACAGAGAGGCAGAGACACACAGACACTGAATGCACTGAGATGGACAGACTTGGTGGAGCAGTGGGCTAATGCCTCCTTAAGTAACACCAGCTTCCTGCAATTAGTGCAGGTTCGCATCCCACCAGGCTCAAGGTTGACTCAGCCTTCCATCCTTCCAAGGTAGGTAAATGAGGACCCAGATTGTTGGGGGCAATTAAGCTGACTTTGTAATAATGCCGCTTGCGGGGGGGTGTGAAAGCCCTAATAAGCAGGCATATACATAGAATGAAGGCTACTGCTAAGCTTGTAAGCCGCCCTGTGTCTTCGGAGAAGGGCGGGATATAAATGGAATTAAAATAAAAAAATAAATAAAAACTATGAGACTGAAAGAAGAAGCAGAATACTAGCAAAGCTGGAAATTATTCTACTGATGGCTAGAGGAGAGAACCAAAGAGCAGGATTTGATTATGTATTAGCGTTTTTGAACCCAGACTGCACGCTGGTTGAAAAATTAACATATGTATGTAAAGAAAAAAGAACTAATAAAAAGCTTTAAAAAAAGAGAGAGACAGAGAGACACTTCCTAGTACCAATTTTGCCTTCGATTTCCATATCTTTGGTAGGGCCACACTTGGAATACTGCATCCAGTTTTGGTCACCATGATGCGACAAAGATGTTGAGACTCTAGAACAGGCATGTCAAACTGCCGGCCCACGGGCCGGATGCATCCTACTGAAACCGTGCCCTCCCCATTGCTGGCAATGGGGGAAAAGTTGTGATATGTCACGCGACATCATGTGACTTTGTGGGTTTGACATACCTGCTCTAGATAGAGTGCAGAGAAGAGCAACAAAGATGATTAGGGGACTGGAGGCTAAAACATATAAGGAACGGTTGCTGGAATTGGGTATGTCTAGTCTAGTGAAAAGAAGGACTAGGGATGACATGATAGCAGCGTTCCAATATCTCAGGGGTTGCCCCAAAGAAGAGGGAGTCAAGCTGTTCTCCAAAGCACCAGAAGGCAGGACAAGAAGCAACAGATGGAAACTCATCAAAGAGAGAAGCAACCTGGAACTGAGGAGAAATTTCCTGACACTTAGAACAATTAATCAGTGGAACTCCTTGTCTCCAGAAGCTGTGAATGCTCCAACAATGGAAGTTTTTAAGAAGAGACTGGACAGCCATTTGTCTGAAATGGTATTGGTTTACCTGCTTGAGCATGGGGCAGGACTAGAAGACCTCCAAAGTCCCTTATTTATTTATTTATTTTTTATTTTTTATTTTTATTACATTTATATCCCGCCCTTCTCCAAAGACTCAGGGCGGCTTACAAGCTTAGCAGTAGCCTTCATTCTATGTATATGCCTGCTTGTTAGGGCTTTCACACACACCCCAAGCGGCATTATTACAAAGTCAGCTTAATTGCCCCCAACAATCTGGGTCCTCATTTTACCTACCTCGGAAGGATGGAAGGCTGAGTCAACCTTGAGCCTGGTGGGATGTGAACCTGCACTAATTGCAGGCAGCTGGTTTTACTTAAGGAGGCATTAGCCCACTGCTCCACCAAGGCCTTCCAGTTCTATTCTATTCTATTCTATTCTATTTTATTCTATTCTATTCTATTCTATTCTATTCTATTCTATTCTATTCTATTCTATTCTATTCTATTCTATTCTATTCTATCCTCTGCAGTCAGGCCCTGGTATAGATAGTGACAAGGAAGAGAAGAGCAACTCTTGAGCGAAAGAGAGCTTGCACAAAAAGAGGATACTGAGAGTAGTTAGGTTTACACAGCAACTACGCAGATACACTGAGGTGTGTACAAAAAAAAGTTTACTTGTGGGATAAGACAATAGCACAGTCCAGGGGAAAAAAAACCAGTCCAGGTCATCCACGAGTAATGAAAAAGATAGCAGATAACAACAGTCCAAGGATTATCTGATACAGAGTCTTCTTACCAGTCCATAAGTTAAACACAGTTCTACAGGTTTAGCAAAACAGTAGCAAACCCACAAACCACGATAAACAGCAAGTAACAGGAAGCAAGAGTGAATGTAACAGAGAGAGAGAAGCTATGTCTTTGGCTCCCTCTTATGGCCGTAGGAAACAATGCTGGCCAATCATTAGAAGTTATGATGTAGTGCATTACATAGATAAAGTGATACATTACAGTTCTATAACAGTGATACAATCGTAGTTCATATATATTGCCAACCCAACCAGTTAGGCCACAGACATATACCTAACAGACAGTCCTCAATATACAACCATTTGCTTAGTGACTTTTCAAAGTTACCATGACACTGAGAAAATTGAGACATGAGCCCTTTTCACCCTTACGACCAAAGTTCGGATGCCTGACAAGTGGTTCGCATTTAGGATGGTTGCAGTGTGTCCCCGGGATCACATGGTCCCCTTTTGTGACCTTCTGACAAGGAAAGTCAATGGGGAAGCCGCTTAAGAAGCGTGTTGCTGACTTAACAACTGCGGCGATTCACTTAACAGCTGTGGCAAGCAAGGCCATAAAAGGGAGCAAGACTCACTTAACAAATGGGTCACTTAGCAACAAACATTTTTGCTGCTCAGTTGTGGGTCGTAAGCCTTGGTGGGATTCATCCAGTTCACACCACTTCAGCAGAACCGGTAGCTAATTTTTTGTTGCCCAGGCCCAGATTGGACTTCCGGAAGCAGCATCCACACAGAGAACCGGTTGTTTGCATATTTGAATCCCACCATTGCTTCCTTGCTTCCTTCCTTCCTTTCCCCTCCCATTGGTCTTCCTTCCTTCTTTTCCTCCTTCCATCCACCTGTCTTCCTTCCTTCCTTCCTTCCTTCCTTCTTTTCCCCCTCCCTTCCATCCATGCTCTCCTTCCTTCCTTCCTTCCTTCCTTCCTTCCTTCCTTCCTTCCTTCCTTCCTTCTTTTCCCCCTCCCTTCCATCCATGCTCTCCTTCCATCCATGCTCTCCTTCCTTCCTTCCTTCCTTCCTTCCTTCCTTCCTTCCTTCCTTTTTTCCCCTCCCTTCCATCCATGCTCTCCTTCCTTCCTTCCTTCCTTCCTTCCTTCCTTCCTTCTTTTTCCCCACCCTTCCATCCATGCTCTCCTTCCATCCATTCTCTCCTTACTTCCTTCCTTCCTTCCTTCATTCCTTCCTTCCTTCCTTCCTTCTTTTTCCCCACCCTTCCATCCATGCTCTCCTTCCATCCATGCTCTCCTTCCTTCCTTCCTTCTTTTTCCCCACCCTTCCATCCATGCTCTCCTTCCTTCCTTCCTTCCTTCCTTCCTTCCTTCCTTCTTTCCTTCTTTTTCCCCACCCTTCCATCCATGCTCTCCTTCCATCCATGCTCTCCTTCCTTCCTTCCTTCCTTCCTTCCTTCCTTCCTTCCTTCCTTCCTTCCTTCTTTTCCCCCTCCCTTCCATCCATGCTCTCCTTCCTTCCTTCCTTCCTTCCTTCCTTCCTTCCTTCCTTCCTTCCTTCTTTTCCCCCTCCCTTCCATCCATGCTCTCCTTCCATCCATGCTCTCCTTCCTTCCTTCCTTCCTTCCTTCCTTCCTTCCTTCCTTCCTTCCTTCCTTCCTTTTTTTCCCCCTCCCTTCCATCCATGCTCTCCTTCCTTCCTTCCTTCCTTCCTTCCTTCCTTCCTTCCTTCCTTCTTTTTCCCCACCCTTCCATCCATGCTCTCCTTCCATCCATTCTCTCCTTCCTTCCTTCCTTCCTTCCTTCCTTCATTCCTTCCTTCCTTCCTTCCTTCCTTCTTTTTCCCCACCCTTCCATCCATGCTCTCCTTCCATCCATGCTCTCCTTCCTTCCTTCCTTCCTTCCTTCTTTCCTTCCTTCCTTCCTTCCTTCTTTTCCCCCTCCCTTCCATCCATGCTCTCCTTCCATCCATGCTCTCCTTCCTTCCTTCCTTCCTTCCTTCCTTCCTTCTTTTCCCCCTCCCTTCAATCCATGCTCTCCTTCCTTCCTTCCTTCCTTCCTTCCTTCCTTCCTTCCTTCCTTCCTTCCTTCCTTCCTTCTTTTTCCCCACCCTTCCATCCATGCTCTCCTTCCATCCATGCTCTCCTTCCTTCCTTCCTTCCTTCCTTCCTTCCTTCCTTCCTTCCTTCCTTCTTTTCCCCCTCCCTTCCATCCATGCTCTCCTTCCTTCCTTCCTTCCTTCCTTCCTTCCTTCCTTCCTTCCTTCCTTCCTTCTTTTCCCCCTCCCTTCCATCCATGCTCTCCTTCCATCCATGCTCTCCTTCCTTCCTTCCTTCCTTCCTTCCTTCCTTCCTTCCTTCCTTCCTTCCTTTTTTCCCCCTCCCTTCCATCCATGCTCTCCTTCCTTCCTTCCTTCCTTCCTTCCTTCCTTCCTTCCTTCCTTCTTTTTCCCCACCCTTCCATCCATGCTCTCCTTCCATCCATTCTCTCCTTCCTTCCTTCCTTCCTTCCTTCCTTCCTTCCTTCCTTCTTTTTCCCCACCCTTCCATCCATGCTCTCCTTCCATCCATGCTCTCCTTCCTTCCTTCCTTCCTTCCTTCCTTCCTTCCTTCCTTCCTTCCTTCTTTTCCCCCTCCCTTCCATCCATGCTCTCCTTCCTTCCTTCCTTCCTTCCTTCCTTCCTTCTTTTCCCCCTCCCTTCCATCCATGCTCTCCTTCCTTCCTTCCTTCCTTCCTTCCTTCCTTCCTTCCTTCCTTCCTTCTTTTTCCCCACCCTTCCATCCATGCTCTCCTTCCATCCATTCTCTCCTTCCTTCCTTCCTTCCTTCCTTCCTTCCTTCCTTCCTTCCTTCCTTCCTTCCTTCCTTCTTTTTCCCCACCCTTCCATCCATGCTCTCCTTCCATCCATGCTCTCCTTCCTTCCTTCCTTCCTTCCTTCCTTCCTTCCTTCCTTCCTTCCTTTCTTCTTTTTCCCCACCCTTCCATCCATGCTCTCCTTCCTTCCTTCCTTCCTTCCTTCCTTCCTTCCTTCCTTCCTTCCTTCCTTCCTTCCTTCCTTCCTTCCTTCCAGTGGTGGGATTCACCCAGTTTGCACGACTTTGGCAGAACCGATAGCTAATTTTTTCTTGCCCAGAATGGACTTCCGGAAGCAGCATTAAACACAGAAAACCTGTTGTTCACATATTTGAATCCCACCACTGTCTGGAAGTCACACAGCTTGGTGCCTTGCTTGTTCTCCACGACCTTCTGTGGGATCTTCCATCTTGGACTTAGCAAGGCTTAGCCCATATTCTGTGCAGAAGCTCTTGTACACATTGCCATCTACAAACAGCTTACAACAGTTCATTTAATGACTGTGGTGTGCTCCTGGCTGCTTTCAAGTTCACGCAAGGTATTAGTAACGCTTTATAAAACCCCTAGTAAGACCACGCCTGGAATACTGCAGCCCATTTTGGTCACCATATCACTAAAAAGATGTTGAGAGTTTGGAAAAAGTTCAGAGAAGAGCAACTAAGATGATCCAAGGCTTGGAGACTAGAACATACGAAGAACGGCTGCAGGACTTGGGTTTGGCTAGTCTAAAGAAAAGAAGAAATAGAGGAGACATGATAGCAGAGTTCCAGTATCTGAGGGGCTGCCACAAGGCAAAGGGGGCCAGGTTGTTCACCAAAGCACAAGAGGGCAGGGCAAGAAACAATGGTTGGAAACTGACCAAAGAGAGAAACAACCTGGAATTAAGGAGAAACTTCCAAACAGTGAGGACAATCAACCAGTGGAACAGCTTGCCACCAGAAATCGTGGGCACTCCATCACTGGAGATTTTTAAGAACAGACTAGACAGTCACTTGTCTGAAATGGTATAGGTTCTCCTGCTTGACAAGGGGCTGGACTGGAAGACCTCCAAGGTCCCTTCCAGCTCTATTCTATTCTATTGTGGTCATACGCTGAGGACTGCCTGCTTATGCCGTTCAGTGCATGCTGTTCCTGCCCGTATCTAAGCATGCTAACACCATATTTGTTGAAATCGGAGTCTATTGCACCCACACACACACACGCACGTGTCTCTGTTGCACCATTACCCGAGGCAGTGTGAGAAGAGAGATTGCACCAAGCTAGAACTTCTTCTTTTTTTTTTAACTTGAGGTCACTGTGTAAACAGTTAATGAAGCAAAGACACTTGAGGGGATTCGTTGGCTGAAGACACCGAGATGTGTTTCCCCTAGATGTTCAATTGGCGGTTACAAAATTACTTTGGCACGGCTGGGGAAAGAGCTGTGGACACTGCGTCTCTCCCCGCATTAAATGAAGTGTTCAGAATTAATTTCTAAGGCAGCAGAACAGTTCAACTGGAGCATCGAATAACGGCCGGGAGGAGAAGTAGAAGGAGAAGAGAGGAAAAAAAATCAAAGGAAGAAAGCAAGCAAGAGGTTAGAGACACTTCATATAATCCGGGAGGGAAGGGAAGAGGTTATTATAACACTTCAGCTAACATCTTACCAGTAGATTTACCTTGTAAATTAGCTGGCTTTAAATGCATCCTTCAATGGCATCCGGGGTGGGGGGGGAAGTAAAATCCAATTAAGATGAATGTCTTGGATGAGAGCCAACGTATAAAGCAGTCCAGTGACATTCTGCTCGGATGCTCCAGAACCTAATCGAGCAGCAATTCCTGCTCTGAGGACAGAGCCGATACCCATGTGCAAACAGTCCACCTTCTGGCTTATTTTCCTGATCCTGGAGGGGGGAAAAAACACAGCTAGAATTCCCTTGGTTTGTCATTAGTTTTTTCAAGAGGCAAGTGGACGTTTTTGTTTTTCTATGAAGACGTTGAGTTTCTCATCCCAGAAGCTTCTTCAGCTCTGACTGGATTTTTTTTTATTTTAATTCCATTTATATCCCACCCTTCTCCAAAGACTCAGGGCAGCTTACAAGCTTAGCAGTAGCCTTCATTCTATGTATATGCCTGCTTATTAGGGCTTTCATACACCCCCCCAAGCGGCATTATTACAAAGTCAGCTTAATTGCCCCCAACAATCTGGGTCCTCATTTTACCTACCTGGGAAGGATGGAAGGCTGAGTCAACCTTGAGCCTGGTGGGATGCGAACCTGCAATAATTGCAGGCAGCTGGTGTTACTTATGGAGGCATTAGCCCACTGCTCCACCAAGGCTCAGTGGGGGAATGGAAGGATTTATACTCCATGCAGACAGCCAGTCATTTGCATTCTTTTAGAGAGTCCTTGAGGCCACTGGGAGGTTTAGCTCTGTCCTCAGGGTCACCTGAGTGTTGCAAATGGATGTGGAGCCTTCTTGGAACTGTTGACAGGATGGTGTTGTAGACTGAAGAAATCTCCTTGGATGAGAAGCGAAATGTCTTCAAAGAGGAAAAAGTAAGTTCAGTTGCCTCATGAAAAAGCACCTTTGGGATAGTCATGACCTGGATGACTGAGAACCTCCATAGACTTCACTCTCCATATTCTCAGCATTGGAAGACGCCCAAAAGAGGAACATCAAAGATCACCTTTGGGTGGGACAAAAGAGAAGAAAAAGAGATGTTTCTTCAGAAGAACAGATGAGGGATACGTCTGTTGTGATTCAGTGTCAGCCTGTGTTCCCAGCAGCTGAATCTGAGGAATCTGAGGAGGAAGAGGAGGAGGAGGGGTTTGAAAAGCCTTCAGTGTCGGAGCACTGCAGGACTCTCAGCCTGGCCCCTCCAGTCGTGTTCCTCATGAGGCTCAGCTGTGTGAGTACGAGGTGTCAGACTCAGAGGAGTCACAGCTGAATCTGTTTAGAGACGCTAGAAGCAGAAGGCAATCCAGCAGAGCAGAGCAGAGAAAATCAACGAGGCAACTCAGTGAAAGGAGGAGAAGGCATTGAGAAGCCACGCCTTGGGACTGATAATGAAAGGGGAAGGTGTGGGCGGGGCTGGTTGCTAAAGGCAACCGTTCGGAGACATTCAAAGAGAATCCTGGTCTGTTTTTGCTCATCTGTTTGACTCTTGTTTGTTGACTCTTGTTGGATGTTTTGAATCATGTATTTTTGGTTGAAGAAAATATTCTGCTGCTTTTTTGTTTGAAAGACTTTATCATTTTTGAACTGTAAATAAATTTGGGTTGGGTTTTTTCCAGCCTCTTAATTTGTCAAAAGGGGAAAGGGGTTGTCCCTGTCACACAAACAGGGCCGGTTGTAGGCTGGAACAGAACAACTTTCATAATTGATGCCTAGAAGTGAAACTGAAATATTATGTTTCTTTTTTATTGTTTTTTTTCTCTACATACATGTGTTAGTTTTTCAAACAGCATGTGACCTGGGTTCATAAAACGCTAATGCATAATCAAGTCCTACTCTCTCTTCTAGCCATTTGTAGAATAAATTCCAGCTTTGGTAGTATTCTGTTTCTTCTTTATCTTTCAGCCTCATAGTTAATCTGTCCATCTCCGCGCATTCCAGTATCTTTTTTATCACTTCTTCTTCTGAAGCTATTCGTTCATTCTTCCAGCATTGTGCATAACGTATTCTTGCTGCAGTTATAATATGTAAAGCCAAATATAGATTTTGCTTATTAATCTTTTCTGGGTACTATACCTAATAAAAAAAAATCAGGATTAAATACTACATGTTCTCCTAATATTTTTTTCTAGCCAAGCATGTATTTTTTTTCCAATAAGCCTTTACTTTGTCACACGTCCACCAGATATGATAATACGTTCCTAAATTATGTTTACATTTCCAACATTTATTTGACACATTTTTAAAACATTTTTGCTAATCTTGCTGGAGGCAAGTGCCATCTATAAAACATTTTATACAGATTTTCTTTATACGCAGTTGACATTGTCAATTTATAACTTCTCTCCCATAATTTTTGCCATTTTTCTAATTCTATATTATAACCAAAGTTTTCCGCCCATCTTAGAAACTGAAATATTATGATACCCCATAACACCTTTGGAACATTGAGGATGGAGGTTCGCTCTCCGAGCTTGTGGATTGGTTTCTGAACATCTTGTTACCAGGCTAGGTAACATCTTCAGTGGAGAACATCTCAGTCACCTGAGCCATGTAAATGGGTGTGGAGCCTTCTTGGCTGCGGGATGCTTCTTGCCCTGCGTCCCTTCACCATTGAAAAGGGGGTGTAAGCTGTTGGGGATGAGTCTGTGTTGTCTGCACTTCAAACTGAAGCGCAAAGGGTTCCTGGAGTCTGCAATGTTTTCTGGAAATCCGGTCATCCTCCCACACCATTGCAGACTCCAGGAACCATTTGTGCTCCAGTCTGAGATATAAACAACACAGACTCTTTGCCAACAGCCTGCGCCCGTCTTCAACAAGGAAGGGACCCAGGGCAGAAAACATCCTGCAGCCAAGAAAGCTCCACACCCATTTGCACCACTCAGGTGACCCTGAGGAAAACCTCCAAGTAGCCTCAACGACTCTCTAAAGGAATGCAAATGACCGGCGGTCTGCAAGGAGTATAAATCCTTCTGTTTCCCACCATCCAGTCAGAGCTGAAGAAGCTTCTGGGATGAGAAGCAAAATGTCTTCAAAGATAAACAAGAAAGTCTAGTTGCCTCCTGAACAAAACACCTTTGGGACAACCGTGAACTGGATGATGGAGAATCTCCATAGACATTCACATTTTATTTTGTCCCTCCTTTGGCACCCTCCTTTAGTGATTCTGTTCAACTACTTCTTCAGTATTAGGGTAACTCTTGTCCTGTCTTGGTTATCTCTCATTGAACTCTGTGAACACTTTTTTTTCCCTCGTGGAAAAAGGTGAATGGAGATGGAAGGAAGGAAAAAAGGGGGAGGGGAAAGGAAGGAAAGAAGAGGGAGTGAGAAAGGAAGGAAGGAAGGAAGGAAGGAAGGAAGGAAGGAAGGAAGGAAGGAAGGAGGGAAGGAAGGAAGTGTTAAGGAATTTATTGTGCAGAGGTCTCCTTGTGCTACCAAAGAGTTGCACAGACAAGGAATGGTACTGAGAGTAGAAAAAGTCACACAAGAATACACTGAGTTGTAAAAACAAAAAGTAATTTACTTTTGAGGTGGTGTAAGAACAAAAATGCACAGTCAAAAATAAACAGTCCAGGTCACAAACAATAGCAACAGTCCAAGCTACAAAGTCTTCTTACCAGTCCAGAGGTCAATGCACAGTTCAGGTTACAACAGTAGTAAACCAACAGCAGAGCAAAAACAGTAATAGAGAGCAGTGAATTCAGAGAGAGAGAGAAGCTACGTTACTAGCTCCCTCTTATGGCCATGAGAACACTTACACACCCATTGGCCAATTAACATCTTAAAGTCATAGCATTATGGTTAATATATTTTCAACCCAACATTGTAGGCTAACACCATATGCCTAACAGGAAGGAAGGAAGGAAGGAAGGAAGGAAGGAAGGAAGGAAGGAAGGAAGGAAGGAAGGAAGGAAGGAAGGGGAAGGGAAGGAAGGAAGGGGGAGGGAGAAGAAAGGAAGCAAGGGGGAGAGGGAGGAGGAAGGAAGGAAGGAAGGGGGAGAGGGAAGGAAGGAAGGAAAGAAGAAGGATGGGAATAAAAGAAGGAAGGAAGGAAGGAAGGAAGGGGGAGGGAGGGAGAAGGAAGGAAGGAAGGAAGAGGGAGAGGGAGGAGGAAGGAAGGGGGAGAGGGAAGGAAGGAAGGAAGGAAGGAAGGGGGAGAGGGAAGGAAGGAAGGAAAGAAGAAGGATGGTAAGGAAGGGAGGAAAGAAGGAAGGAAGGAAGGAAGGAAGGAAGGAAGGAAGGGGAGGGAGAAGGAAAGAAGGAAGGGGGAGAGGGAAGGAAGGAAGGAAAGAAGAAGGATGGGAAGGAAGGAAGGAAGGAAGAGGGGGAAGGAAGGAAAGAAGAGGAAGTAGGGAAGGAAGGAAGGAAGGGGGAGGGGGAAGGAAGGAAGGAAAGAAGAAGGATGGTAAGGAAGGGAGGAAAGAAGGAAGGAAGGAAGGAAGGAAGGGGAGGGAGAAGGAAAGAAGGAAGGGGGAGAGGGAAGGACGGAAGGAAGGAAGGAAGGATGGGAAGGAAGGAAGGAAGGAAGGAAGGAAGGAAGGAAGAGGGGGAAGGAAGGAAAGAAGAGGAAGTAGGGAAGAAAGGAAGGAAGGGGGAGAGGGAAGGAAGGAAGGAAGGAAAGAAGAAAGATGGTAAGGAAGGAAGGAAGGGGACGGGAAGGAAGGAAAGAGAAGAGAATGGGAGGGAGGGAGGGAGGGAAGCAAGGGGGAGGAAGCGAGAAGCTTAGATGCTTAATTTATCCTGACACATCAGTTAATGAAGGAAAACTGTTTACATGTTGTTGTTATAGCAAGGCTTGGCTGATTAGATCCTCTAAATTATGCAGGACACCATTAATAAATTTCATCAGAAGCTGTATTAGTCTGTCTCCAGCCCAAGCAACAGCTTCTGATTAATGACATGGCAATCACCGTAGGGCTGACCTAGCTAAAGCTAGCGTGCGGGGATTGGCGTGTGAAAGGCAGCCTTCCTTAGGGAGCGACTCGAGATATCTGGGGTAACCAATTCACCCTTGCATGGGATGGATCAGAAGTCATTAAAGTCCGAGCGCTTTACGAATTTCATCTTTTATTTGGGAAGGGGAATTCAGAGACATTTGCCTCATCGTGAAACCTTTGAGGTTTCTTCCCACCCACCACTGGAGTAAAAACTCCGGCAGTAGAGCTGCGGGGAACGATAATTTATTTTTTTTTTATTTTAATTCCATTTATATCCCGCCCTTCTCCAAAGACTCAGGGCGGCTTACAAGCTTAGCAGTAGCCTTTATTCTATGTATATGCCTGCTTATTAGGGCTTTCACACATACCCCAAGCGGCATTATTACAAAGTCAGCTTAATTGCCCCCAACAATCTGGGTCCTCATTTTACCTACCTCGGAAGGATGGAAGGCTGAGTCAACCTTGAGCCTGGTGGGACTCGAACCTGCACTAATTGCAGGCAGCTGGTGTTACTTAAGGAGGCATTAGCCCACTGCTCCACCAACAGCTAATAAAAGCCGTTTAATCGGAGTTCGAAGCAGATCCGTCCCAAGCCGGCGTGTCCTTCAGCATCTCTGCTTCTGTTTCCGAGGATAGAAATTTCTTTCCCGTTTTGACCACTCGGGCGGGACTCTAAAGAGGGATGATAAAGAAAGGTGGGGTCCCCAACTTATGACCGCATCCGAGCCCAGAATTTATGTGGCCAAGTGAGAAATCGGTTCAGGGACTTTTGCTCTGTTTTTCGTTCCCACCATTGCTAAGCAAATCATGGCGGTTGTTCAATGAGGAACACGCTCGTTAAGTGAATCTGCCTTTCCCCCCCCCATTGACTTTGCTTGTCAGAAGGTCTGCAAAAGGGGATCGCGTGACCCTGGGGGGCTACTGCGACCGTCATAAATGTGAGACGTACGCCAAGCATCCCAATTTAAATCACGTGACCCTGGGGAGGCTGCAACGGTCGTGAGGGTGAAAAATGGTCGTAAGTCACTTTTCAGTCACGAAGCGAACTGTTGTCAGTCGAGGGCCGCCTGTAACCTTTTATTCTGAATCAACATAATTTGAGGTTCTGAAATGAACACGCAACCTGGATTACACTTCTGTTCCATTTGCACCCTTTTTTCCCAGCTTGGAGGTGTAACTCCCAAGTTCAGATCTGTCAATAGATCGAAAGACTCCAGGGAAATTTCCAAACAAATGCTGCTTATTACGGGAAGTCATTTCTAAAAATGCATGAATGTTAGAAGGGCTTCTCGTGTCTTTGCAAAAGCTCTTGATTTGCAACAGGCCGGTTTCTCTTGGCCTGTTAGGATAAAGCTGCACAAATATTTGGAAATGTTTCAGCCCAGTGTGCTGTTGTTCAGAAGAGATAACGAAGATGTTGTCCCTTCAGTCATCTCCAATTCTTGGTGATTCTATGGACCAGGCCTCTCCATATCTTCGGATCTTGACAGAGGGATATAAAAAAATGTATTTTTATATGTTTGAAGTGTTTTGCTTCTAAAGTTTTATCTTTTTAATATTGCAAAGTTACCCTGAGGTAACATGGGCGGCCAATATATTTAATAAAGATAGATAGATAGATAGATAGATAGATAATGGATGGATGATAGATAGATAGATAGATGATTGATAGATAGATAGATAGATAGATAGATAGATAGATAGATAGATAGATAGATAGATAGATAGATAATGGATGGA
Source organism: Vipera ursinii (assembly GCF_947247035.1). NCBI lineage: Eukaryota > Metazoa > Chordata > Lepidosauria > Squamata > Viperidae > Vipera > Vipera ursinii. Next base: position 287,488,103 of record NC_139513.1, on the reverse strand, counting down.
TGATAGATAGATATGATGGATGATAGATAGATAGATAGATAGATAATGGATGGATGATAGATAGATAGATAGATAGATAGATAGATAGATAGATAGATAGATAGATAGATAGATAGATGTAGGTGGATGGATGGATGGATAGATAGATAGATAGATAGATAGATAGATAGATAGATAGATAGATAGATAGATGAGAGAAAGAGAGAGAGAGAGAATGATGATGATGATGATGTTATCTCTTCAGTTGTGTCCAACTCTTGGCGTCTTCTGATCTTGCACTGCTCCTTTGTGTTGTTCCCTGCTCTAGCTGGGTTCAGCTCTGATGGTGTCCAGCCAGCCTGTTCTATGGAGGCCTGGTTTCCTTTTGCTGCTTGTCTCCAGTGAATTCCACCTCGTGACATAGCTAAAGTTAGTGAGACGCAGCCTTGGTATTTTTTGCCTTCCAGTGACATGTCTGGTGTCATGTGCTCCAGTACGTGCTAAGTCAGTCACCTTTGCTGTCCAAAGAATATGAAGGAGCCTTCTGTAGCACCGCCACTCAAATGAATCAATTTTCTTCCTGTTTTGGTGAGGTCCAGCTTTCACAACCATAGGTAGCTACGGGGAACACAATAGAGCAGACTAACCTACTGTTGAAGGAAAAGTCTTCGTCATGGTTCAGTCCAAGCCAGGAATAAACAAAATGGAGACTGCTTTAGAAAGAAGGTTGCAGTTTATTGAAGAGAAGAGCCAGACAGAAAGATGGCTCGGGGGGGGGGGGGGGAGAAGTGACCACATGTAGCAGGGAGTGGTGGGTTTTTATACCTTCTGGGGCTCTTGAGGTTGTTTCCTGTTCCTGTTTGAGGCTTTGCATTTCCTGTGTCAGGTACTTTGACCTGAGTCTGGGTGTGCCCTTTTGGTATTGGTGGGTTAATCCTATTATGTTTCCTGTCCTTAGAATTTGGGTGGGGGTATGTAGAGTTTAGGGGTCTTTGTCTTCCTGATCTCTTCAGCTTCTAGCTGGAAGGCTCCAACCTTCCTGAATGGATGATCACATCTGCATTTCTACAGAGCTGGCCTCTGCCTAGTTTTTGCTTTGCAGGGGGGGGAGAGGGGCTGGGACTGGTTTCTGGGGGCTGGTTTTCTGTCCTTTTTTAAGATCTTCTCCATTATTCCTTTAGGGAAATATGTTCTGCCTTTCTAATATTCCCCAAAATATTTCTTTCTCTGGATTCTTCCCACACAATCATAGGTAGCTACGGTGAACACAATAGAGCGGACTAACCTACATTGGGTTGCCAGGCTGATGTCCTTCAAAGGAAAGCATCGCATTGATGAAACGGCTAGTGAAGAAGAGGGATGAGTCAGAAAATACATTTACAAGAAAGCATTTAAGTGGTTCATCCTTGTTGCTCCCTCTATTCTTTCATGACGTTCCCTACAACTTCCGGCTTACCTGTCAGAGTATTTGGGGAGAATAGATTTCTGGTTGAGGGGAATGCAGCTGCTGAACAAAGGCTAGTCACCAAAGACAAGCACAGACTAGGACTGTGATTGCTGAATTGTTAGCCCGGTTTCCTGTAATTGCAACCATCTATATAATACTTCCCTGACATACATGTCTGCCGAAAGTTTTTTGTTTGTTTTTTTATTCCACAAAAGTCCTCTTAATGGCAACATCCAAAGAAATCAGAGGCCGTTAAAACTGTTGACCATCCCATCCCAGGAAGAACATTGCAATTTCCCCGCTCCCCAAGCTACCTTGTGTGTGTTCCTGATGGTTATGCCTTCCATCGTTCTTTCATGCCTTCCATAGCCCTAAGAAAAATTCCAGAAAAATCCCCATCCCTTGGACTTCCTCAGCTCATGAACCATATAATGTGTGAAGTATTAGTACCACTTTATACTGTATAACCTCAGTAAGGCCACACCTGGAATACTGCATCGCGTTTTGGTCACCACATTACAAAAAAGAGGTCAAGACTTTGGAAAAAGTGTGAAAAAGAGCAACTAAGATGATCAAAGGCCTGGAGACTGAAACATATGAAGAACGGTTGCAGGATTTAGGTACGGCCAGTCTATAGGAAAGAAGGACTGGGGGGGGGACATGATAGCAGCATTCCAGTTACTCAGGGGCTGCCCCAAAGAAAAAGGGGTCAAATTATTCTCCAAAGCACCAGAAGGCAAGACAAGAAACAACGAGTGGAAACTGATCAAGGAGAGAAGCAACCTGGAATTAAGGAGAAACTTCCTAACAGTGAGGACAATTAACCAGTGGAATGACTTGCCTCCACGTTCTGGGTGCTTCATCCCTGGAGGTTGTCAAGAAGAGACAACTGGACAGCCACTTGTCTAGAATGCTATAAAGGTTCCCCCGCACATGTGTGCTAGTCGTTTCCAACTCTAGGGGCCGGTGCTCATCTCCGTTTCAAAGCCGAAGAGCCAGCGCTTGTCCGAGGACGTCTCCGTAGTCATGTGGCCGGCATGACTAGACACCAAAGGCGCATGGAACGCTGTTACCTTCCCACCGTAGTGGTCCCTATTTTTCTACTTGCATTTTTACGTGCTTTCGAACTGCTAGGTTGGCAGAAGCTGGGACGAGTAACAGGCGCTCACTCTGTTACGCGGCACTCGGGATTCGACCCGCCAAACTGCCGACCATCTGATCGACAAGCTCAGCGTCCTAACCCACTGAGCCACCACGTCCCTTAGAATGGTATAGGATTTCCTGATTGAGGTTGGACTAGAAGACCTCCAAGGTCCCTTCCAGCTCTAATCTGATTCTAATTCATACTGCAATCAGTGTCAAGGTTTATCCAATAGATTTCAACAGGTGCTTTCCATAGGCATACAAACAGAGGAACGTAGCAGAATTTTACAGCTTCCATGTGATGGAATGAACTGCTGGCTTTCTCAGCTTGAACAGCTTGAAGATACATGGACTTCAACTCCCAGAATTCCCCAGCCAGCCATGTTTGGGGAAGTCACTAAGGTTGACCTCTCCTGATGTAGACTAATGGGGAGATCATTATATATTGTACAATAAAAGCCAGAACATTCCCATTTACATTGATGTTATCAGGTTTAAACCCTCTATAGATTGACTTAACAACCAACGTTTTCACTGCTAAGCAAGCCAATTGTTAAGTAAGTTTTGCCCCCACTTCTCAACCTTTCTTGACACACTGAATCATTGCAGTTGTTAAGTTAGTAACATGGCTGCTAAATGAATCAGGCATGTCAGGTCGCAAAACAGGATCACGTGACACCCCCGGGACACACTGCAACCATCAAAAATATGAACCAGAAACCATGTAGAATAGAATAGAGCTGAAAGGGACCTTGGAGGTCTTCTAGTCCAGCCCTCTGCTCAGGCAGGAAGCCCTATACTATTTGAGACAAATGGTTGTCCAATCTCTTTTTAAAATCTTCCAGTGTTCACAACTTCTGGAGGCAGGTTGTTCCACTGATTAATTGTTCTAACTGTCAGGAAATTTCTCCTTAGCTCTAGGTTGCTTCTCTCCTTGATTAGATTCCATCTGTTGCTTCTTGCCTTGCCTTCAGATGCTGTGGAGAATAGGTTAACCCCTTCTTCTCTGTCGCAGTCCCTCAGATATTGAAAGACTGTTATCATGTCACACCAATCCTTCTTTTCATTAAACTTGGACATACCCAATTCCTGCAACCATTCTTCATATATTTTACCCTCCAAAACCCTAATCACCTCTGTTGCTCTTCTCTGAACTTTTTCCAAGGTCTCAACATCTTTTTTGTGGTATGGTGACCAAAATTGGTTGCAGTATTCCAGGTGTGGTCTTACTTGGGTTTTAAAAGCGGTACTAGTACTTTGTGTGATCTTGATTCTATGCCTCTGCTAATGCAACACAGGACTGCATTGGCTGTTTTGGCAGCTGCAGCACACGGCTGGCTGATATTTAAGTGAATGTGTCAACATTGCTAACATCGGATGTTTTTCCATTGACAACAGATGGAGATGCAACCATTTTCTCCTTCTGCTTTTAGAGTTCAATGATGCTGGGGGGAGGAATGTGCATGAGAGTCTAGCTAGACATAACAATACTGAACCTAGTGTGAGAACCAAGGTTATTGAAATAAAAGATGATAAAGAATTGGCGGGCTGGAGAGCTGGAGGGGAAGCCTGCATTTCCAACTAATTGGGGAATGTGATTTATGACTGTTAGCTGGAGGAGGGAATTGTGCTTTGATACTAGGTGCTCAGGGGAGGGGAACTCAGTTATTGGCTTCAACTATGTTAGTGCCGATGCTATGCTACTCAAATATTCTTTAAGGCAAACAATACCTCGAAGTTCTTTGAAGAGTTTCATCTGTCGGAACCATGATAGATTGTCCACTAGGACTCCAAGATCCCTCTCACAGTTACTGCTATTGATCTGGGTACCACCTATACCCATGGTGGCGAACCTATGGCACGCATGCCACAGGTGGCACACAGAGCCCTCTCTGTGGGCACGTGCGCCATCGCCCCAGTCCTAGGCCTTCAGCTAGGTTTTACAAAACCTTTTCGCTTTAGGCCTCCGGTGCCGTGTGCAAAAAAAAAAAAAGGTTCATTCAATCAATCAATCAATTTCAAGTTCTCGCAGGGAAAAAAAAGATCTCGCAAAGTTGGAATTGATTGACTGAACTTTTTAGTCCCACCCAGTCTGCCATTACCACCACAGCCATGCCCACCCAATGGCCCACACCCACCCAGTGGCCCACACCCACCCAATTGGCCACACCCACCCAATGGACCATGCCCACACACTGGGCCACACCCACCCGGCACCCAATGATACATAAGTGAGTTTTGGGTTGCAGTTTGGGCACTTGGTCTCTAAAAGGTTCACCATCACTGACCTATGCTATACCTGTGCATTTGGCTTTCCTTGCCTAAGTGTAAAACCTGACTTTTCTCACCTTTGAATTTCATTTTGTTAGCTTGTGCCCAGTGTTTAAGCCTGACAAAAAACAACCTTTTGTAGCTTAAGCCTGTCTTCCGCGGTGTTGGCTATTCCTGCCAGCTTGGTGTCATTACTTGATCTTCTGAGACTAAATCTAATATGTCCTTCTTTTTTTTTAAGGTCAAATAACATGAAGGGACAGCCTTCACTAAAATAGATTTTACGTTTCTGTGAGCCCAACTAGGTCTTTTCAGCTAGGCCCAATGCTATTGGTTGAGCTTTTATCTGAGGCCCAGATCAACCATTCTGTTAGTTTTGTCTCCAACGCTTACAGCTTCTAAGTAGGGACTTGGGAAAGATGTATCTCAAAGAAAGAGTGATCATTGTACTTTAATATCTCTATTGGGCAAGTGTAATTTCCTGTTTCCAGATTTCGGTTTTCCTTTGGCAATAGATACATAGACTAGTTTGTGAAATTTATTTCCTCATGCTGACTGACCTAATTCCTCCAACTTGCTGGTCTGAATTGAAAACTACATCGAAACACCTTTTCTTGTGGCTGGCTTTTTCATTCTTTCTTTTTTCTTTTTTTAATGCTGATAAAAAGGCATTTCTCCAAAGAAGGAAGAAACGACATGGCAGAAAGCAAACAATATTCTTATTCCTAGAAAAATCAAAGCCATGATGGAAATCCTTCTGAATGTATGAAATGTAATAAAAGTTGCGCGGTTTATTTGGAATCTTCCCTCTTTTACTTGAGCCACCGATCCAGGGAAAAGATACCACAGCTCTGTATGCTTGCTAAATTTGAGGTTTCTCTGGAATAAATTAAGCTTAAAGGTTGTTTTTTCCTTGCCTGGAAAAAAACCTTATTTTTCCTTATTTTTATTTTTTTTAACTGATCTTTGTGCCTTTGTGAACAAGGAAAGGGGTTTTAAAAAAATCAAGATGGTAGCAATGACAGTGTAAGCGAAGTATGCCTCCTTTTTTCTTTTTCTTTTTTTTACGACTTTGGCATGTTGCCTGTAAAAGGGGATGGGGCTTCAATCTTGTAGTTCAGTGACCGAGTGCCCAAGTGCCCAAACTGCAACCCAAAACCCACCGCGATAAAGCAAAGGGCCAACATGGCAATTTAACCTGAATACTGAGGCTTTAGTTTAGAAAAAACAACTCATACATTAATATCTTTTGTCTTAAAAGAAAAACACAGTAACAAAGCTTTCAATAATGCAACTTTTTATTGAAAGGTAAAAGTTTGCATTTGGCATGCTTTGGAACAATTCGTGTGATTTTGGCTGTTGTATGCGTGCTGATAATTTGTCTAACCTTGGCTCATACTTTGTAAGTTTGAGAGCAACACATGCAGCACTCAGGTCATCTCTTAGTCTGTTTCTGGTGTCAGATTTGATATAATTCAAAGCTGAAAACAGCGCCCTTGCTCCGGAGGCTTGTTTTGGCTAGGAAGGGCTTGAGAAATGGCTTTTTCCTGTGAAAACTTAGCCAAAGAGCGAGGCACGCGTGCTCACAGAAAGGGATCCGAGTGTCCCCTCTGGCACACCTGCCATAGGTTCGCCACCACTGCTATAGATGAGCAAGGGGTTGGAATAGAAGATCTCCAAGCTCTCTTCCAACTCAGTTATTCTGTATATTAGTGGCTTGCTCTGTCAGTGTTGGTGTAAGTGGTCTTGGTGTTTCTTTGGTTAGGTTGTGTGTTATTAGCTTGTTTGACAGTTCCTTGTTTGCGGTATAGTTTACTTCTTCATTGTTGGTCTGATGTTAATTTTGCTGTTAATCTTTGCTCCCCTAGGTGTGGATTCTTTGTGGGAAGTGTTTCGGTCTCTTTGTTTCCTTTTTGGTTTGTTGATGGTCTCTTTTGCACAGTATGTAGACGTTGTTTATCTCAACGAGCCTGTTGATGGCAGATTTGTCTGAGTGCCAGGCTTCCTGGAATCCTCTTTCATTTTTAGACTCACCTTGGTGTAAAATGCTCACAGTTTCCCAGCCAAAACTATAGTTAAATCTGTCCACATGTTGTGAAATTAAAGAGTTTTCATCCTGTCTTTTGATAGCTAGTTGGTGTTCATGGATGGGTGATGGTTGCATTGTTTCAGCAGGAAAGCAAGAAGAGTTGAACTCAAGCCATTTTCTCTATTCCATTTTCTTTCTAACCAAGTGGCTAAACCCTACATTATACCTGTCTGCCTGACAAACATACCTAGCAGGCAAATGATAAGATTTTTTTTTTATTCAAGCTGGAGACAAAACAATATAATTACTCCCTGTTCCATTTTTTCCCAGGTGGCAACTGCAGGTCTCAAAACACAGTAGCCACAGAGGAAGGGGCAGAAAAATCAAACAGAGGAAGGGAAGCTTAGGCAAGGGGCTTCCAGCAACCTCTGCCCAAACACGGGAAGCAGCAATTGAATGCCCACAAAGGAAATTTGAAATCTATCACCCATGAACTAATGATAATTCAAGCAGACGGTTGGGCAAGAGGGAGAAAAAAGGGGGATCAGAGAGAATAGAATAGAATAGAATAGAATAGAATAGAATAGAATAGAATAGAATAGAATAGAATAGAATAGGATAGGATAGGATAGAATAGAATAGATTAGAATAGAATAGAATAGAATAGAATAGAATAGAATAGAATAGAATAGAATAGGATAGGATAGGATAGGATAGGATAGGATAGGATAGGATAGGATAGGATAGGATAGGATAGGATAGGATAGAATAGAATAGAATAGAATAGAATAGAATAGAATAGAATAGAATAGAATAGAATAGAATAGAATAGAATAGAATATGGAAATTTCAATAGAATAGAATAGAATAGAATAGAATAGAATAGAATAGAATAGAATAGAATAGAATAGAATAGAATAGAATAGAATAGAATAGGATAGGATAGGATAGGATAGGATAGGATAGGATAGGATAGGATAGGATAGAATGGAATGGAATGGAATGGAATGGAATGGAATGGAATGGAATGGAATGGAATGGAATAGAATAGAATAGAATAGAATAGAATAGAATAGAATAGAATAGAATAGAATGGAATGGAATGGAATGGAATGGAACGGAACGGAACGGAACGGAACGGAACGGAACGGAACGGAACGGAACAGAACAGAACAGAACAGAATAGAATAGAATAGAATAGAATAGAATAGAATAGAATGGAGTGAAATGGAGTGGATTGGAGTAGAGTAGAGTAGAGTAGAGTAGAGTAGAGTAGAGTAGAGTAGAGTAGAGTAGAGTAGAGTAGAGTAGAGTAGAGTAGAGTAGACTTCCAGAACCACCGTCTGTTTTGAAGGAGTATAATAAGCAAAAATATGTATAATAGGGCTACCAATGTATTTGAAGGGAGCTTATCAAACCTTACAGCAACCAACAATCCAGAGAGATAGTTTGTTCTAGTAGTTAAGGCACCAGGCTGGAAACTAGGAGAATGTGAGTTCTAGTCCCACCTTAGGAACAAAAGCTGGAGGAGTGACTTTGGGTCAAGCGCCCGGCAACTGTGAGTTCTAGTTCAGCCATATGCATGGAAACTAGCTAGGTGACTTTGAGCCAGTTACCAGGAGACTGTGAGTTCTAGTCCCACCTTAGGCACAAAAACTGGAGGAGTGACTTTAGGTCAAGCACCAGGAGACTCTGAGTTCTAGTGCCACCTTAGGCCTGAAAGCTGACTCTATGACTTTGGGCCAGTTACCAGGAGACTGTGAATTCTAGTCTTGCCTTAGGCGCAAAAACTGGGTGACTTTGGGCCAGTCCCCCCCCTCTCTCTGTGTCTCTCTCAGCCCAACCCAATTGTTGTTGTTGTGGGGAAAAGAAGAGGAGGACGGAGTACTGTGTGTGTTTACTTGGATCCCTCCTCTTCAGATTGAAAAATAACTGCCCACGGAGATGAGGACTTCTTGCTAAATCTAGATCAGGGGTGTCAAACTCAATTTCATTGAGGGCCGCATCAGCATTGCAGTTGCCCTCAGGGGGCCGGGTGGGTGTGGCCAGGGTGGGTGTGGCCTACTGGGTGGGCGTGGCTAGAGTGCGTATGGCCTACTGGGTGGGCGTGGCCAGCTCTACATCGTTGGCATCAAGGGTGCCTATGGGGGCCTGGGCAGGAATGGGACAGATCTGGGGGTCTCTGGCAGAAGGAGGGTCTCTGGGCCAGGGCCAAGGCAGTGGGGGCCGTTCCCTCACTGTTTCCAGGATGGTTTCGCGGGCCACATGAAACCACTTCACAGGCCGGATCCGGCCCCCGGGCCTTGTGTTTGACATGTCTGATCTAGATACTCATTTAAGCACCTTGGACAGCTTGCAGCAGAACACGCGTATCAAAGTCTCTAATCCCCCCTCTCCCTCTTTCCCAACTCCACCGCGGAGAGCTGAGCAGCGTGAATTAGATTAGTTGTGACTTTGACACACACCCCCTCTTGTTTGATCCCCTTCGTGTTCCATTTAGGAAGGAGGAAGAGGGGGGGGGGCAAATATTACCGTATCAAGAAAGGGAATTCCCATCAGAGAAGGTCAAATTTAATTATCTCCATTTGCATTCTAAATGCCAAATAGGTTTTTTTCTTTTCCCCCTCTCTTCCTCTCCCCTCCCCAGGAGAAATAAGTACATTACGAAGTTCCAGCATTGGCATCGCTTTATAAAGAATGAAGTTCTTGTGTGTGTGTGTGTGTGTGTGTGTTTTCCCTTTTCCCTTTTCTTTTCCCCTCCCTCCTTCCAACCTTCTCAAGTTCAGCTCGCTTTTTTTTTTTTTGTGGCTGTCTTGGTAACAAGAGACCGTTTCAGCTCCGAGTTGTAGCATTCTCCAAGCTAAAATCTCCAGCTATTTATGAGGGAGAAAATGAGGTGATTATGAGAGCGAGAGAAAAATCTGGCTTTAGTCGGGAAATTGTCCTTTACGGTAATCTTTTATTTGCTTACAAGGTTTGCTAAAGATGAAGGATTAATCCTAGGCAGTGTTCAGCATAATTAATATGTGTGTGTGTGTGTGTGTGTGTGTGTGTATACTGCTCAAAAAAATAAAGGGAACACTTAAATAACACAATGTACTGTATTTAATAGTAGGATGCCTTATTTTGTGTTCCCTTTATTTTTTTGAGCAGTATTATAGATAGATAAGGGATGCGGTGGCTCAGTGGGTTAGGATGCTGAGCTTGTCGATCAGAAGGTCGGCAGTTTGGCCGGTCGAATCCTGAGTGCCACGTAACAGAGTGAGCGCCTGTTACTCGTCCCAGCTTCTGCCAACCTAGCAGTTCGAAAGCACGTAAAAAATGCAAGTAGAAAAATAGGGACCACTCCGGTGGGAAGTAACAGTGTTCTATGAGCCTTTGGTGTCTAGTCATGCCGGCCACATGACCACGGAGACCTCCTCGGACAAGCGCTGGCTCTTCGGCTTTGAAACGGAGATGAGCACCGGCCCCTAGAGTTGGAAACGACTAGCACGCATGTGCGGGGGAACCTTTACCTTTACCGATAGATAGATAGATAGATAGATAGATAGATAGATAGATAGATAGATAGATAGATAGATATAGATATAGATATAGATATAGATATAGATGATATAGATATAGATGATATAGATATATATATAGATAAAGATAGATATAGATATAGATATAGATATAGATATAGATATAGATATAGATATAGATATAGATATAGATATAGATATAGATATAGATATAGATATAGATATAGATATAGATATAGATATAGATATAGATATAGATATAGATATAGATATAGATATAGATATAGATAGATAAATATGGATATATGGAAGGATGTTTAAACAAATGCAGTAATAATAAAGCATTCCTTTGCCATATTAAAAAAAAAATCTAAAAAAGCACTTTGGGCACAGTAGAGATGAATTTTACCAAATTGGTTTATTTTTTTTTTTATTGATTGGCCAAATTTATGTAGTTGTCCCCCCCCCATGTATTTTTTTTAAAAAATAAAATGTTAGCCAAACAGAAGCCAGATAGGTAGAAGATAGATAGGGCTACACACACACACACACACACACACACAATTTATTTATTTCCCATCTTTATTATTTTTTTTCAAATAACTCAAGGCTGCGAACATATCCAATACACTTCCTCCTCTTATTTTCTCCACAAAAACAACAACAAGCATGTGAAGTAAGTTGGGCTGAGAATGAGGAACTGACCCAAAGTCACCCAGTTGGTTTTCATGCTTAAAGCAGGACTAGAACTCACAGTCTCCTGGTGATTGGCCCAAAGTCACCCAGCTGGCTTTTGTACTTAAAGTGAGACTAGAACTCACAGTCTCCTGGTGATTGGCCCAAAGTCACCCAGCTGGCTTTTGTACTTAAAGCAGGACTAGAACTCACAGTCTCCTGGTGATTGGCTCAAAGTCACCCAACTGGCTTTTGTGCCAAAGGCAGAAGTAGAAGAGGAGGGGGTAGAACTATTCTCCAAAGCACCAGACGGCAGGACAAGAAACCATGGTTGGAAACTGACCAACCTGGAATTAAGGAGAAACCTCCTAAGAGTGAGGACAATTAACCAGTGGAACTCCTTGCCTTCAGAAGTTATGGGCGCTCCATCACTAGAAGCTTTTAAGAAGAGGTTGGACCCTCACTTTTCTGAAAGAGTATATCCTGCTTGAGCAGAGGGCTGGACTAGAAGACCGCTAAGGTCCCTTCCAGCTCTATTCTGATTGATGCTTGAAGAGACACAGTGGTGGGTTGCCCTTTTAGGCTATCTTAAATTCTTAGGGGAAAGATGAGTACACAACGTTATAAATCAGTAAATAATACTGTTGCAAAGTATTGCTAAGCAGATTGCAGTGCTTAGGAGAACCTCAACGAAAACAGGACCCTGAAATTTCATGATAACACCCTAAAACAAGTGGGGTGTTTGTTTCTGAAGAAAGGCCCTCCAATCAGTCAGAGGGCCAGTGCATTTGGGTGGCTTACAGGACGCCGGATTCACTCATATCACATGAATCGACGCAAGTGGTGGAAATTGATGCAAAGGGTGTAATTACAGAAATGGCCTTATTATGTCATTTGAGCTATTTGCATAATGATGCCATTAAGCAAATAACGTGCAGAAGCTTGGACTGCCGCATGCAAAGTCCATCACACTGAAAGCTTCTAAAAGGAGTTTCCACACAAAGTACCCTTGTTAGACCAGCAAGTTAATGTACTGAATATTTATATTGTGTAAAAAAAAACACTTCAAAATGATGGTGATGCCAAAATCAAAGTTTTCCGTAAGTTTAGGACTGTTCAAAGTTTTTCTGTAAGTGTAGGACTGCACAGTCGACAGCTTCCGATGGTATGTGAGAATGATCTTGGGAAGAGTGGTTTCTTTCTTCCTGAGGCCTGAGGCTTTTATGCCTCAGGCAGGATTAGAACTCACCATCTCCTGGCTTCTACTGTAGGAAGACAGCACCACCCTCCTAGAGAAGGAAATCGTTTGGGGATATTAAAAAAAAACAGAATATATTTCCCCAAAGGAATAATAGAAGATCTTAGGCAGAAATCACCTGAAGCAGAAACCAGCTCTGTAAAAATGCAGATTTGATCACTCTTTTAGGAAAGACTGGAGCCAGGAAGCTTGGTGCTGATGGGATTAGAAAGACAAAGAACCCTAGAACTGATAGTCCCTCACCCCAAAAAATCCAACATGGGACATAGCTATCAGCCCCAGCGCCTGTTGTGATTCAGGGTCAGCCTGTGCGTTCGGCATTTGGGTCGGACGACTCAGAGGAGGAGGGCGGTGTTGAAGAGCTTGCTGAGGGGGTTGAAGATCTTGCTGATGAGAGTCCTCAGCCAGGCCCCTCCCACCTGGTCACAACGGAGACCCAGCTGTGTGAGCCTGACAGCGTGGATGAAGATGACCCACAGCTGGCCCTGTTCAAGGACGCCCAACGCAGGAGGCAGTCAATCAGGAGTAAACAGAGGAAGGCAATGGGGCACCTCAGAAGGAGGCAGAGAGAAGCCACGCCCTGAACTGTATAAAAGGGGAATGCGTGGGAGGGCTGGTTTGCTGAAGGCAACTGCTTGATTAGTTCCTGTTTCATAGCTCCTGTTTCATGGTTGGTGTCTTGTTTTGCTCTGTTTTAGGTTAATAAATTTGGCAGGCTTAATTCCAGCCTCTTGCCGTTTGTAAAGGGGTTGTCCCTGCCTTTTCTGCAGGGCCGGTAGCAGGCTGGTACAGAACAGCGCCAGGGAAGCAGGACATGACCTTTAGGACATAATAGGATTAACCCACCATCATCAGAATACCAAAAGAATACACTCAAAAGCTCAGGTCAAAGTTCGTGCCACAGGAACAGGAACAACTCCAAATACCAAAGCCCAAGAAGGTATAAAAACCCACCACTCTCAGCACCATGTGGTCAGAAACACGCTGCTGTCACTGAAGTTTCTGGCAGCTAAATAAACAAGAACTGTTTTTCTAAAGTAGTCTCCATTTTGTTTATTCCCAGCTTGGACTAGACCCTGATGAAGATTTTTTTTCAACACTATTATACTGTATTGCTTTCTGAGAGGATTTAGAAGCTAATGGTCAAACTAGGCCTTTTACTTGTTTGGCTTGTCTGAATTACTATTTTACAGACCTTCCCCAGGTTAAGAACGAGTTCCATTCCCTAACTCTGTCTTTAACCCAAATTTGGATTTAAGTCAAAACTCGTACTGACAAACGGAGAACCTATTTCTAAAAATAGAGGATGACATTGTCCTTCCTTGAGCTGACGAAACTCTGACACTTCACAATGCTTTCACAAACCCCTACAAACCTCTGAAAACAGGCTGGATATTCAAAAATGTGCAGCTTCTTTGGGTCATGAAAACTTCAAGGTTTTGTGCGGCTCAAGGAAAGACAATGTCACCCACCATTTTTAGTCGAAGGCAGCCTATTTGTAAGTAAAAGTTCCAACTTAAGTACAAGTTTTGGTTAAAGTATTCTTAACCTGTGGAATGCCTCTCAAATGTTAAGTAGTTTAGACAACCAAGGCTACTCCCACCAATACCTATAAAGCCCTAAATGGCATGGGCCCGGATTATCTGAGGGAGCACCTGCTGCCAGCGTCAACTTCCCATCGTCCTGTGCGCTCCCACAGGGAGGGCCTCCTCAGGGTACCGCCGGTCAAGGATTGCCGGTGGGTGATCCCCAGGGGGAGGGCGTTCTCTGTGGGCACGCCTGCCCTATGGAATCAACTGCCAATGGAACTCCGGACTGCCCCCGACCTTTGTTCGTTTCGCCGGTACCTAAAAAACTGGCTCTTTGAGCTATCTGGCCTGGACTGAGGGGTTTTAATGATTTTAAATTGTGATTTTGACTTTTGGGGGCTATACTTAATTTAATTTTATTTTAATTTTATATTGTATTGTTTTAAATTCCGCCCTGTAAACCACCCTGAGCCCTTCAAGAATAGGGCGGCCAATTAACATCTTCTCTTCCCCTCCTTGGGAATGGCAGAATCCAGTAAGGGGGTGAGATTTAGGTTTGCACAGATAGGGGGTTAGTAATGGAATATAAATGGATTCTGTCAACTCCCGTCTAGCACTGATGATGTTGCCTAGTAGGGTAATGAAACATCTGCAGGAAAACAAGCAAGCTCAGAGAGCACCAAGGACCCCACAGTCATCATCGCCCTCCTCCTCCTCCTCCTATCCACAAACCCCACTCTCTTCTAGCACTGATGAGGTTACCTAGTAGGGTAATGAAATGTCTGCAAGAAAACCACCAAGCTCAAGAGAGCACCAAGGACCCCACACTCCTTTTCCACCTCCTCCTCCTCCAGTTCCTCCTCCTCCTCCTCCTCCTCCTCCTCCCCCTCCTCCTTCCTCCTCTCCAGAAAGTCCACTCTCTTCTAACACTGAAGATGTTACCTAGTTGGGTAATGAAACATCTGCAAGAAAACAAGCAACCTCAGAGAGCACCAAGGACCCCACACTCCTTTTCCACCTCCTCCTCCTCCAGTTCCTCTTCCTCCAACTCCTCCTCCTCCTCCTCCTCCCCCTCCTCCTTCCTCCTATCCACAAACCCCACTCTCTTCTAGCACTGATGAGGTTACCTAGTAGGGTAATGAAATGTCTGCAAGAAAAC
Organism: Vipera ursinii; assembly: GCF_947247035.1. NCBI lineage: Eukaryota > Metazoa > Chordata > Lepidosauria > Squamata > Viperidae > Vipera > Vipera ursinii. Next base: position 287,473,089 of record NC_139513.1, on the reverse strand, counting down.
CACCAAGCTCAAGAGAGCACCAAGGACCCCTCATGTCAACCTCAAGCTACACATATTCTCTTTCTATTGGTAGTTCAGACAAACCAAACAAGAAGCCAGGATTGACAACAAGAACCACACCGTCTGCCATTTTAAATAACAGGCAGCCCAGGCTCAAGGTTGACTCAGCCTTCCATCCTTCCGAGGTAGGTAAAAATGAGGACCCAGATTGTTGGGGGCAATAAGCTGACTTTGTAATAATGCCGCTTGGGGGTGTGTGTGAAAGCCCTAATAAGCAGGCATATACAAAGAATGAAGGCTACTGCTAAGCTTGTAAGCCGCCCTGAGTCTTCGGAGAAGGGCGGGATATAAATGGAATTAAAATAAAATAAAATAAAATAAAAATTGTATCTAAGGGTTATCCTCAAAATCAGATGTTCTTAACCCAAGGACTGCCTGTGATGGTTTTAAATGGAGGAACGATGGTTTGAAGTCGCGTTTTGTCTTCGGTGCTAATTTTTTTTTGTTGAACTGCATTTCTGGAAGGTGGACCCGGGCCATTAAAAAGATGGGTGGGGGGGTGGGGGGGTGGGAGGGGAGAGAGAGAGAAAGCACCAGTGCGATGACTAAATAAATAAATAATCTCTCAGAGCAGGATTTCCGCTCCTCAGAGTGACCTATTTTACAAAGCATCCTTTTTGCCAGACCACGTGGCTTCTGTGATTTATGCAGGGCCAGCCAAAAAAAGGAAAGGAAAGGAAAGGAAACCCAGAAAAAAACAATGAAAAAAAAACCAGAATTGCACTGCCTTAGAGCTGCATGGATTGCAGAGAGAATGCGTGGAGATGATACAATTAGGCCATAACGCCAGGCCGGATTTCTTTATGGCCGATGCAAAAATGGATCAGAATGGTAAATATCTTTTTTTTCTCTCTCTCTCTCACTCTGGGAAATGGAGGGGGGGAGTTTCTGAATCCGGAGGAGGAGGAGGAGGAGGAGGAGGAGGAGGAGGAGGAGGAGGAGGAGGAGGAGGAGGAGGAGGAGAAGCAGGAGGAGGAGGAGGAGGAAGACGAGGAGGAGGAGGAGGAGGAGGGAGGAGGGAGGAGGGAGGAGGAGGAGGAGAATAGCCAAACTTTGTTATCCAAGAGTGCCCCAGGTAGAGTTTCCGAAAGGGATCTGTTGTTCAGAGAATGAAAAAAAAACAAAAGAAAAAAAGTAGGAGAGACAAAAATGAAGCTTTAACAACAACAACAACAACAACAACAATAAAGGCAAATAGGTGGACGTGGAATGCTGCAAGTACATGAGATGGTTGAAGAAGAAAAAATGGCTTTGGAAGAATAACTGAAGGACAGTGATGAAGATGCACTGAAATTAGTATATCAGGAAGGCTCACTGACCACTGGAGAGACCAAACTGGCCGACGGGAAAGACCAAATGAAGAACAGAATAGAGGCGTGGGAAGACAAAGCACTACATGGCCAGTACGTTAAAAAAAATAGCTGGGAAAGCAGATAATAACAAGACCTGGCAACGGCTAAGAGCAGGAAAGTTGAAGAAAGAGACGGAGGGACTAATTCTGGCTGCACAAGACCAAGCCTCAAGGACGAACGCGTACAAAGTCAAAATGGAGAAGACAGCCACAGACAGTAAGTGCCACCTATGCAAAGAAGCTGAAGAAACAGTGGACCACCTGGAAAGCTGCTGCAAGAAGATCGCACAGACTGACTACGAGCAGTGGCAAGACAAAGTAGCATATACCACGTTGCCCAGTTTGTGTCTGGATGTTTGATCCTTGCGGTTGACAAGCTTCTGCCTCAGTGTAGGCTTGGATTTGAAGTGTGCCCGTATGTTGTGTTGGCCGAAGATCCTTGTTAAGTTCGGATCGACGACATTAACAGCGAGACAGATTGTAGTAGCATTGTTTATTGATTACATGTGGAGCGAACTGGGAGTGACCAGTCCTGGTAGCTATATATATGTCCAGCAGCCACTGGACGCTAGCCAACCCCCTGGCAGGGATCTCCCGCCTTGGAATCAACACCCAACCCAGTGTCACGGAATTCCTGCCGGTGGAAAAGCCACTCTCAGGCTAATCTACATACATAACAATCCTCTTGAGCTTTTCCAATATTCCTGTGAAGTATGGAATGACTACCTTGCTTTGTTTAATGTTTTCTTCTTTTTCTGTTATGGAGTAACTCCTGCTGGGTCTTTTTGGGGATTTAATGAAGGCCCACTTGGGATAGTTCTGAGGGATTCCAACCCTATTGTTCTATGTTCTCTATTGGACTGGATATGAAAGTTTACTAATCACCAACAAAGCGGTTTTAAATAAATGTCCTTGTTGTGGCCCAATCTGGCTCACTTAAAACAGCCAGGTCACTGTGAAAATACAACATAAATTTATTAAGCTCACAAGACTACACTGTACATCAAGCTCCTAATAAAGCACTGGTAGCTTCCTGGTTGCTGGAATGGAGTTGTTGTTATTGTTGTTGTTGTTGTTAGTTGCAAAGTTGTGTCCAACCCATTGTGACCCCATGGACAACCTTCCTCCAGGCCTTCCTGTCCTCTACCATCTTCTGGAGTCCATTTAAGCTCACGCCTACTGCTTCAGTGACTCCATCCAGCCACCTCCTTCTCTGTCGTCCCCTCCTTCTATTGCCCTCACCCTTTCCCAGCATGAGGCTCTTCTCCAGTGAGTCCTTCCTTCTCATTAGGTGGCCAAAGTATTTGAGTTTTAGCTTCAGGATCTGGCCTTCTAAAGAGCAGTCAGGGTTGATCTCCTCTAGGACTGACCGGTTTGATCGCCTTCTAGTTGAGTATGTCTAGTTTAATGAAGAGAAAGACGGAGGTGACAGGGTAGCAATGTTCCAAAATCTGAGGGACTGCCCCAAAGAAGAGGGAGTCAAGCTATTCTCCAAAGCACCTGAAGGCAGGACAAAAAGCAACGGATGAAAACTGATCAAGGAGAGAAGCAACCTGGAACTAAGGAGAAACTTCCTGACAGTGAGAACAATTAACCTGTGGAACAACCTGCCTCCAGTAGCTGTGAATGCTCCAACATTGGAGGTTTTAAAGAAGAGACTGGACAGCCATTTGTCTGGAATTGTATAGGGTTTCCTGCCTGAGCAGGGGTTTTGACTAGATGACCTCCAAGGTACCTTCTAACTATTGTTATTCAAACTGTAAAGCAAGGAATGTTGTGACATTCTGGAGCGGCAATAGAGGACCTATTCTTGCATCCTGGCCTGAAGCAGATTGAAATTGTTATCCAGCAAGTTTTCTTATCTAATTAAAAGGAATAAAATACAGTGTGGGATACCCCTTAGTTCTATTGTGCTGAAATTCTATTTTAGGAACAAAAACTGCAGCAAATTGATTGGGTTCATGGATTTATTTCAGTTCTCTCGCTTGTTTTCATGCGCAAACAGTTATCTAAGCTATCTGTCAGGAAAATGGGAATTTTTTTAGCTGAGGAACTTAGCTATGTAGCTGATTATATGCTGATCGAAATTAATGAAGCCCCCAATAAGAAACGCACAGCATTACAAAATTATTAAAACCTTATAACGGCTCGCTAATTAGCATTTCTAATGAAAATTAATATGATTTAAAATACTACCCAGCAGCAAGAAAATGAACAGTGACATGAAATAATAATATAAGCAGCATTAATAACAATTATTTTATTAGATAAATTACACATTTAGGAAATGGGAGAAATATTATTGCTCTGATTGAACCGAAAGGAAAAAGATATGATTTTACCAAGAGTTCAGAATCAAGCATTGGAAGGATTTTATAGATATAATTCAAAAATTTGGGAGTGAGAGGGCCATGAAAACGTCCCTTAAAAGCATCCTTGGGAGTTAATTTGAAGTTATCACACACACACAAACACACATACACACACAGAGGGGGGGGAGGGAGGGAGGGAGGAAGGAAGGAAGGAAGGAAGGAAGGAAGAAAAGAAGAAAGGAAGGAAGGAAGGAAGGAAGGAAGGAAGGAAGGAAGGAAGGAAGGAAGATATGATATGATATGATATGATATGATATGATATGATATGATATGATATGATATGATATGATATGATATGATATGATATGATATGATATGATATGATATGATATGATATGATATGAATATATGAAGAACGGTTGCAGGAATTGGATATGGTTTCTCTATAGAAAAGAAGGACTAGGGGGTGACAGGATAGCAGTCTTCCAATATTTGAGGGGGTCTCACAGAGAGGATGGGGTCAACGTATTTTCCAAAGCACCTGAAGTCCGGGCAAGGAATAACGGGTGGAAACAGATCAAGAAGAGATTCAACCTAGAAATAAGGAGAGGTCTTCTGACAGTGAGAACAATCAACCAATGGAACAGGAGTTGCCTTCAGATGTTGTGGGAGCTTCATAACTGGAAGCTTTCAAGAAGAGACTGGACTGCCATCAGTCAGAGATGGTGTCGGCTCTCCTGTTTGGGCAGGGGGTGGACTAGATGACCAACAAGGTACCTTTCAACTCTGCTATTCTATTCTATTCTATTCTATTCTATTCTATTCTATTCTATTCTATTCTATTCTATTCTATTCTATTCTATTCTATTCTATTCTATTCTATTTTATTCTATTCTATTCTATTCTATTCTTATTTCATTCTCCATCTCCTTTCTCCATTCTCTCTTCTCCTCTTCTCTTCTCTTCTCTTCTCTTCTCTTCTCTTCTCTTCTCTTCTCTTCTCTTCTATTCCTCCATTCTATTCTATTCTTATTTTAATTCTATTCTATTCCATTATTTTAGTTCTATTCTATTCTGTTCTATTCTATTCTATTCTATTCTGTTCTGTTCTATTCTATTCTATTCTATTCTATTCTATTCTATTCTATTCTATTCTATTCTATTCTATTCTATTCTATTCTATTCTATTCTATTCTATTCTTATTTTAGTTCTATTCTATTCTATTATTTTTCCCTTTTGCTTTTTGAGTTAGATGATGCTGGGGGGGGATGTGAATGAAAGTCCAGCTAGACATAACAACACTAAACCTAGCGTGAGAATCAAGGTTACTGAGCCCAGAGCTGATAAAAGACTGGCGGGCTGGAGAGCTGGAGAGGAAGCCCGCACTTCCAGCTAATTGGGGAACCTGATATATGACTGTAAATTGGAGGAGGGAATTGCACTTTGATACTATGTGCCCAGGGGAGGAGAATTCAGTTTTTGGCTTTGTTTATGTAAGTGCCAATATTATGCTATTCGAATAAAAGATCCTTTAAGGTAAACAGAGTTTCATCTGTTGGAACCAGGACAATAGCACTTAGTCTCATATGCACTTCAGAGTCCTGTTTAAGCAGTTTACAGAGTCAGAATGTTGCTGCCAACAATCTGGGTCCTCATTTTACCCATCTCAGGAGGATGGAAGGCTGAGTCAACTTTGAGCCAGTGAGAATCAAACTGCTGGCAGTGGGCAGAGTTAGCCTGCAATACTGCATTCTAACCACTGTGCCACCACAGAAAGATAAATAACAAAAAAACTTCTCCCAAGGATCTTTTACAGCAACAGTAATCCTTTCCCCAGTTATAAAAAGGAGTCCTGACTTTGAAAAATATTTGTGAAATTAGTCCTATTCTTGGAGTAACTGTAAAGGAGACAGAGCTGGGGAACAGAGTTAAATGTGTCATCGGCTTAGACATCTTACGTTGCCACAAGCGGTCTAAATTCCACCTCTCCTGAATTTCTTTGACCTTTATCTCGCGTCAGCTTACTGCTGAAAATTAGTTGACCAGATTTCTGTGCATCAGCTGAAATAAATCATATCTGCTGCAACTCAGGGTAAGGTCCTGATCTTTTCTGCCTGGTATTACTCTTGTTTAACTCCACTCCCTAGCTCTGTCTGCTCTTACAGAATAGAATAGAATAGAATAGAATAGAATAGAATAGAATAGAATAGAATAGAATAGAATAGAATAGAATAGAATAGAATAGAATGGAATGGAATGGAATGGAATGGAATGGAATGGAATGGAGTGGAGTGGAGTGGAGTGGAGTGGAGTGGAGTGGAGTGGAGTGGAGTGGAGTAGAATAGAATAGAATAGAATAGAATAGAATAGAATAGAATAGAATAGAATGGAATGGAATGGAATGGAATGGAATGGAACGGAACGGAACGGAACGGAACGGAACAGAACAGAACAGAATAGAATAGAATAGAATCTTTATATAGAATAGAAAAGAATAAGGAATAGAATAAGGAATAGAATAGAATAGAATAGAATAGAATAGAATAGAATAGAATAGAATAGAATAGAATAGAATAGAATAGAATAGAATAGAATCTTTATATAGAATAGAATAGAATAGAATAGAATAGAATAGAATAGAATAGAATAGAATAGAATAGAATAGAATAGAATAGAATAGAATAGAATAGAATAGAATAGAATAGAATGGAATGGAATGGAATGGAATGGAATGGAATGGAATGGAATGGAGTGGAGTGGAGTGGAGTGGAGTGGAGTGGAGTGGAGTGGAGTGGAGTGGAGTGGAGTGGAGTAGAATGGAATAGAATAGAATAGAATAGAATAGAATAGAATAGAATAGAATAGAATAGAATAGAATGGAATGGAATGGAATGGAATGGAATGGAATGGAATGGAATGGAATGGAATGGAACGGAACGGAACGGAACGGAACAGAACAGGAGAGAACAGAATAGAATAGAATAGAATAGGATCTTTATATAGAATAGAATACAATAGAATAGAATGGAATAGAATGGAATGGAATGGAATGGAATGGAATGGAATGGAACGGAACGGAACGGAACGGAACGGAACGGAACGGAACAGAACAGAACAGAACAGAACAGAACAGAATAGAATAGAATAGAATCTTTATATAGAATAGAATAGAATAAGGAATAGAACAGAACAGAACAGAACAGAACAGAACAGAATAGAATAGAATAGAATAGAATAGAATAGAATCTTTATATAGAATAGAATCTTTATATAGAATAGAATAGAATAAAATAGAATAGAATAGAATAGAATAGGATAGGATAGGATAGAATAGAATAGAATGGAATGGAATGGAATGGAATAGAATAGAATAGAATAGAATAGAATAGAATAGAATAGAATAGAATAGAATAGAATAGAATAGAATAGAATAGAATAGAATAGAATAGAATAGAATAGAATAGAATAGAATAGAATAGAATAGAATCTTTATATAGAATAGAATCTTTATATAGAATAGAATAGAATAGAATAGAATAGAATAGAATAGAATAGAATAGAATAGAATAGAATAGAATAGAATAGGATAGGATAGGATAGGATAGGATAGGATAGGATAGGATAGGATAGGATAGAATAGAATGGAATGGAATGGAATGGAATGGAATGGAATGGAATAGAATAGAATAGAATAGAATAGAATAGAATAGAATAGAATAGAATAGAATAGAATAGAATAGAATAGAATAGAATAGAATAGAATCTTTATATAGAATAGAATAGAATAGAATAGAATAGAATAGAATAGAATCTTTATATAGAATAGAATCTTTATATAGAATAGAATAGAATAGAATAGAATAGAATAGAATAGAATAGAATAGAATAGAATAGAATAGAATAGAATCTTTATATAGAATAGAATCTTTATATAGAATAGAATAGAATAGAATAGAATAGAATAGAATAGAATAGAATAGAATAGAATAGAATAGAATAGAATCTTTATATAGAATAGAATCTTTATATAGAATAGAATAGAATAGAATAGAATAGAATAGAATAGAATAGAATAGAATAGAATAGAATAGAATAGAATAGAATCTTTATATAGAATAGAATAGAATAGAATAGAATAGAATAGAATGGAATGGAATGGAATGGAATGGAATGGAATGGAATGGAACGGAACGGAACGGAACGGAACGGAACAGAAGAGAACAGAATAGAATAGAATAGAATAGGATCTTTATATAGAATAGAATACAATAGAATAGAATGGAATGGAATGGAATGGAATGGAATGGAATAGAATAGAATAGAATAGAATAGAATAGAATAGAATAGAATAGAATAGAATAGAATAGAATAGAATAGAATAGAATAGAATAGAATAGAATAGAATAGAATAGAATAGAATCTTTATATAGAATAGAATCTTTATATAGAATAGAATAGAATAGAATAGAATAGAATAGAATAGAATAGAATAGAATAGAATAGAATAGAATAGAATCTTTATATAGAATAGAATCTTTATATAGAATAGAATAGAATAGAATAGAATAGAATAGAATAGAATAGAATAGAATAGAATAGAATCTTTATATAGAATAGAATCTTTATATAGAATAGAATAGAATAGAATAGAATAGAATAGAATAGAATAGAATCTTTATATAGAATAGAATCTTTATATAGAATAGAATAGAATAGAATAGAATAGAATAGAATAGAATAGAATAGAATAGAATAGAATAGAATAGAATAGAATAGAATAGAATCTTTATATAGAATAGAATCTTTATATAGAATAGAATAGAGTAGAATAGAATAGAATAGAATAGAATAGAATAGAATAGAATAGAATAGAATAGAATCTTTATATAGAATAGAATCTTTATATAGAATAGAATAGAATAGAGTAGAATAGAATAGAATAGAATAGAATAGAATAGAATCTTTATATAGAATAGAATCTTTATATAGAATAGAATAGAGTAGAATAGAATAGAATAGAATAGAATAGAATAGAATAGAATGTATTCACCTTGAACAGTTCCCACCAGTTTATTGTTTTCCTTCACAAGGCTGCTTCTGTTTGGTGAACTTCATCACCAAGCCCACATGTCTATCTTTGAATTCCATCCTTAGCAAATACGATGGCCTGATCCCGTATTTGGGGGGTGGGGGTGGGGGTCAAGTGAGACCAGAGTCTCACATCTGAAGTTTTTTTTTCTTTCATTGGAAAGAATGTTTGGTGTAATTCAAAAACAAAAACGAAGCAAGCAAACGTGTCAAAGCATTGGGAACAGCAATCCTCACAACCTGATTCTCAGCAGGTTGTTGAAAATAGGGAACACAAAAGCAAATTAGATCAGAAGGAAGCAATGGGTGGAAGGCTTTTGTCTCCACAAAGAGCCAAAGATAGCGCGTTAATGTCGCATTGATAGAACTTGATGATCCCGCAGATGACAGGGTAGGATTGTGAGGGAAATGTGCCTAGGAAAGCCCAGCCTTTCATTTCTTTGTAGAACAGATGGTCCTTGACTCGTTTGCGGCTCGTTAAAATGAATCACACAAAGCAATTTCTACTCCTTACTCACTGACTGAAAGGGTAAGGGAAAGAGAAAGAGTTGGAGCAGGGCCCCAACTACATACATACAAAGGCAGCAGATTAAGCAGTTAGCTCATCCGGGAAGGGTGTGGTGGGAGGCCTATACCATACGAAGCAGATGCACAAAAAAAGAGGAGAAGGTCAAACAGCACAAGGCAGACCCAGAGGAAGATGGAAAGGCAACACTACAACTGTGTCAGGCAACCATAGTTGAGGCCACCAGAAGTGGAAGAACCAGAACTTGAAATGCTTGACATCTGAAGTGGGAAGAAGAAGAAGAAGAAGAAGAAGAAGAAGAAGAAGAAGAAGAAGAAGAAGAAGAAGAAGAAGAAGAAGAAGAAGAAGAAGAAGAAGAAGAAGACGACTAAATGACCTCCAAGGTCCCTTCCAAATTTATTATCGTATTATTATTATTATTATTATTATTATTATTATTATTATTATTATTATTATTATTATTATTATTATTATTTTCATAAAACATGAACCTTAATCAACTTAACACTCAAATTGACTGGCGCTAATGGCTGACACGGGTTGCTGCCAGCATCCTAGGTATCAACCAGGTATCTCCTTAAAATGTAAGATGTTCTGAGTGGCGCAATTTTTTGTAGCTTTGCTGGAGTTATTGCAGGAAGCTGCAATTTCTTGATGTGTTTTGTAAAGTTTTTGGACATAGTTCCCAGTGCCCCAATGACAAAGGGTATCACTGTTACGCTTTTCATCCATAATCGCGCAGTTTCGATGGCCAGGTCGCGGTATTTCTTAATTTTTTCCAGTTCTTTTTCTTCGACTCTGGCATCTCCTGGTACAGTGATATCAATCAGCTGTATGCTTCGGTTCTCTGCAACTGTGATATCTGGCGTGTTGTATTCCAAGTGGCGATCTGTCTGTATTTGGAAGTCTCCTTAACAGTTTTTTTGTAGCTTTGCTGGAGTTATTGCAGGAAGCTGCAATTTCTTGATGTATTTTGCAAAGTTTTTGGACATAGTTCCCAGTGCCCCGATGACAATGGGTATCACTGTCATTATTGTTATTGTTATTACACACAGAGTATCCTACAGTCATCTAAAGAAGAGGTGAGAAGGATCCAGGTCTTCTGGCTCCAGAAATAGTCTCCCTCCATCTAGCCTGAAAAAGATGTGTCAACTTCTTGATATAGACATCTGATATGGTTCTTCAAGGAATCACGGAAGGCTTTTGCGAAGGGCCCTCTTCTTTTTTTTTTTATTGAAAAGTTTTAAGATACAATTTTCCTTTAAAAATCCCCCCTTCCCCCTCCCTCCTCCCCCCCCACCTCCCCCCCTCCCCCCCTCCCCCCCCGACTTCCCAGAGCTAAATACAAGGTATATATATAAAAAGCAATCATAAACAATCATATACTAACAACTATAAACTCTAAAATCCATCACTCTCTAGCTTATATAGGATAAAACAAGCCTTAGTAATATTGAATATGTATAAAAAGAAACTAAAATAAGAAAAGAAAAAAAACACGAAAGAAGACTTATTCAAATGCTACATAAAACTTCTTAACCCTATACTTGTTCTGGATAAACTCAATCCATTTTCTCCATTCCATAATATAGCGTTCTTGCGAATAATCTTTCAAATAGGCCGAAATCTTCGCCATCTCTGCCAGGTCGGAAACCTTTAAAGTCCACTCTTCTATAGTCGGCAGTTCCTCTTTCTTCCAATATTGGCCTATCAAAAGTCTTGCTGCCCTAATTAAGTTCAACATCAATTTGGTGTCCACAACTGTAGCGTCTGCAATTATTCCCAACAAAAAAAGTTGCGGACAAAACTTTATCCTCTGTTTAAAAATCTTCTGCATATTCCACCAAACTTTTATCCAAAAAGCCTTAACCTTCTTACATGTCCACCATATGTGAAAATATGTTGCATCTTCATCACCGCACCTCCAACATTTAGGCTGATAATTCGGATACATACTTGCAAGCTTTTTAGGATCTAAATGCCATCTATAAAACATTTTATAAAAGTTCTCTCTTAGATTTTGAGCTTGAGTAAATTTTACGTTCCTCACCCAAATCTTTTCCCACGTGTCCATTGTGATAACTTCCTGGATGTTTTGGGCCCATTTTATCATACAATCCTTAACAAGCTCTGTTTCTGAATCAATCTCTATCAATGCAAGATATATCCGTTTGATATGTGCTGGTCCCTGATTTCTAATTTGCTTTATCAAATTTTCATCAGTCATTGTAAATCCATTTTTCTGGTCTTCTTTCCACCTGGCCCGTAACTGAATATATTGAAACCAATTTTGAACAACCTTCTCTTCTCGCAAGAGGCTATATGATTTCAAACACCAAACATTTCTTTCCAAGCTGAGAATCTCCTTGTACGTAGTCACATCATGTTTGAAGCCAGCATGTATATTTTCTATTGCGTGTTTTGGAATTGCCCACAATGGTATCTTGCAACTTAACTTATGTCTATACTTCTTCCAAACTCTCAGCAATGCCTGTCTTAAAATATGCACCCTAAACACGTTGTCTACCTTCTTATCATACAACAAATATGCATGCCAGCCAAACAACAAATCATGGCCCTCAAGATTTAATAACCTCCCTTGCGTCAAATTAATCCATTCACTTATTCCTACTAATGCAGCAGCTTCATAATATAATTTAAAATTAGGCAATTTAAGGCCACCTCTCTCACGAGTATCCTGCATAATCTTAAGTTTAACTCGTGGCTTTTTCCCTGCCCACACAAATTTATTGATACCTCGCTGCCATTCCTCCAAATTAGAATCTTTCTTAAGAATCGGTATCATTTGAAATAAAAATAAAAATTTAGGCAGGACATTCATTTTTACTGCTGCAATCCATCCCAACAAAGACAATTGCAACTTTTCCCAACTCTCCAATTCTTTTTGAATTTTCCCCCATAGTTTTTCATAATTATTTTTATATAGCTTTGTATTAGAGGGTGACAAAATCACCCCCAAATATTTAACCCTTTTAACAATCTCAAATCCAGTTAATCCTTCTAAGAAAGCCTTTTGCGAAACTGTCATATTTCTGGCCAAAATTTTGGTTTTCTGTGTATTAACTTTAAATCCAGAAACCTTCCCATATTGTGTTATTATCTCCATCAGGTCCACAACAGAGTTCTCTGGCTGGGTCACTGTAACAACCAGATCGTCTGCGAATGCTCTCAATCTGTAGTCCTGATCTCCAATTTGTATCCCCTTAATTTTTTCCCGAATTCTGAATTTTAACCAATAATATCTCTAATGTTAACACAAATAACAAGGGCGATAACGGACACCCTTGCCTTGTGCCCTTCTCAATATTACATGCTTCTGTCAAGCTATTATTAACTATAATTCGGGCAGTTTGTTTTTGATATAATGCCCTAATTGGTTGTAAAAAATTTTCCCCAAAATCCATTTTGTCTAAGACTTTCAACAAAAATTTCCAATTCAATTGATCAAAAGCTTTTTCAGCATCTAAAAAAATTAGCACCGCAGCGATCTGGTTGTTCCTTTCCAAAAACTCTAACACATCAACTATATGCCTCACATTATTTTTCATTTGCCTACCACTAATAAACCCCGTTTGGTCCCCATGAATCACCTGTTGCAGAACCCTCATCAGTCTATTAGCCAAAACCTTAGCAAATATCTTGTAATCTGTATTTAAAAGCGATATCGGTCTATAGTTTTTAACTTGAGTAGCATCTTGGTCTTCCTTCGGAATCAAAGAAATAAAAGCTGTTCTCCAAGACGGTGGCACCTTTCCCCCCCTCTGGATTGTCTGGAACAGTTCCTTTAACGGTTTTATCATCTCTAATTGTAAATTTTTGTAATAGGCCGCAGTCAAGCCATCCGTACCTGGTGCTTTGTCCACCTTCAATTCCTTAATTGCTGTGAAAATTTCTTCTTCTGTAATCAGTTGATTAATCCCCTCTTTTTGTACTTGCGTAAGAACCGGGATGCTAGCATTCTCCAAATATATATCAATATCTTTTTCATTAATTTCCTCTTTAGCATATAATTTCGAATAGAAATCCACAAAAGCATCCTTAATAAGATTCTGTTGAAACACAACCCTTCCTTTATACTCAATCTTATCTATATTAGAAGCCCTTTGTTTTTTCCTCAATCTATAAGCTAACCATCTGCCTGGTTTATTAGCGTTGCAAAAAGTATTATGCCTAGCAAACCGCAGATTGGTCGCCACTTGATCAGCCATTAATTTATCAAATTGTCCTCTTAGCAGTCTAATAGCCTCCTTGGTCTTCACATCCTCTGAGTTCAAAATCAAAGCCTTTTCTTTTTCCTTTATTTCATTCTCCAGTTCTTTCCTTCTAGTTTCCACTGCACGTCTATGTTTATTATTCATATATATCAACACCCCTCTCATATAGGCCTTGCTAGCATCCCAAACCATATCCATAGAGGTACCCTTATTCATGTTAATCTCAAAAAAATCCTTCATCCGCTGTTTGCATTCTTCCACATTTCTCTGATTTCTAAACAAATTCTCATTTACGCGCCACGAGCGCCTGTCTCTTATCTCCTTATCAATCTCTAACCAAACTGGACTGTGATCAGAGATAGTTCTTGCACAAATCTTCACCTTTTTGGTCCTCAAAAAACAATCATTAGTCAGCAAAATAAAATCAATCCTCGAAAAAGATTGATGTCTATCAGAATAAAAAGTATAATCCTTCTCCTGCAAATGTCTCTCACGCCAAATATCTCTCAATTCCAGGTCATCCTTCATTTCAAAAAAAGATTTAGGCAATCTAGCATGACTTGGAATGCGCTTGAAAACTCCAGCCTTGTCCAACTGTACATCCAAAACACCATTCCAGTCCCCCATAAAAATAAAAGATTTATAATCCAACTGGGTAAGCTTTGTGTGAAGTAACCTAAAAAAGTCATCTTGTTGTTGATTAGGTGCATATAATCCCACTAAAAGCGTCTTTTTACCTTCTAACAGCAGCTCAATCATAACATATCTTCCATGCTTGTCTGCTTCAATTAAGTCTGCTGTTAAGGCACTTTTAACATAAACAACCACTCCATTTTTCTTGTTCTCTGCAGAAGCAACAAATTGCGTACCCAACCTCGAGTTCGATAAATACTTTTGATCCAAAACTCTAATATGCGTTTCTTGCAAACATATAACATCTGTCTTAAATTGTTTTAAATATTGAAAAACTTTCTTCCTCTTCTGTGGCGAATTTAGTCCATTAACGTTCCAGGTTGTATTCCAAGTGGCGATCTGTCTGTATTTGGAAGTCTCCTTAACAGTTTTTTTGTAGCTTTGCTGGAGTTATTGCAGGAAGCTGCAATTTCTTGATGTATTTTGCAAAGTTTTTGGACATAGTTCCCAGTGCCCCGATGACAATGGGTATCACTGTCATTATTGTTATTGTTATTACACACAGAGTATCCTACAGTCATCTAAAGAAGAGGTGAGAAGGATCCAGGTCTTCTGGCTCCAGAAATAGTCTCCCTCCATCTAGCCTGAAAAAGATGTGTCAACTTCTTGATATAGACATCTGATATGGTTCTTCAAGGAATCACGGAAGGCTTTTGCGAAGGGCCCTCTTCTTATACTGTTTAGCGCTCTGTACTTTTGGACGGCTCCTCTCATCAATTCTCCATCCGTCCAAAGCTTTATTTGGCACACTTGGCAGACGCTCAGCAATTTAAAGGCCCTCCATCTCTGCAGACGAAGAGCAATTAGCGCTGCCAAGAATCTGCAAAAATAACCTTTTGATTTCCCGAAGACGACGCTCGCACTCGTAAATGCCATCCTTCACGCCGGAGCCTGGGATCTCAACAGTACGGGGAGAGGGTGGGCGAAGGGAGTGGAGGGTGAAAACAGCTCAACTGGTATCAGTGCCATTCAAGCTGGCAGAATGCCTCTAATAGCAGAAAATGCTGAGGAGTCACAAATTATCCTTTTCATCACTGCGCTGCTTAGCACCTGTTTTCAATGGCAGCAGCAGCATCTCTGAATAGCTGGAACTGAGAAGTGGGCCAGGGGAAGGATCTCAGTCCGTTGGAGTGCTGAGAGGTTTGCTGAACATCCCAAAGGTGCTTTTCCAAAAGGCAACTGGACTTCCTTGGTCTTTTCTTTTTCATAGATTGGAATGGAATAGAATAGAATAGAATAGAATAGAATAGAATAGAATAGAATAGAATAGAATAGAATAGAATAGAATAGAATAGAATAGAATAGAATAGAATAGAAAATATGGAATAGAAAATACGGAATAGAAAATACGGAATAGAATAGAATAGAATAGAATAGAATGGAATGGAATAGAATAGAATAGAATAGAATAGAATAGAATAGAATAGAATAGAATAGAATAGAATAGAATAGAATAGAATAGAATAGAATAGAATAGAATAGAATGGAATGGAATGGAATGGAATGGAATGGAATGGAATAGAATAGAATAGAATAGAATAGAATAGAATAGCTCAACTGGCAGTATGCCTCTAATAGCAGAAAATGCTTTTCTCCAGTTTGGCTCTTCAGGTTTTCTACGTAAATGTGGATATGCATTAACAAGTATAAGAAGAAGACAGAGCCATTAAGCTTCTATTAATCTCAACAGTACTGGGGAGGCAGTAACAACTTCCATCCCAATACAGACCCACGTGTTCAATTGCCTCCTTACAGCAGTATGTGGTGTCATCTACATCTTTTGGTCCAAAATTATTTAGGTGTGAGGTAGCAACTTCCTTGGAATTGCCATTGTTGATGGTAATGTCACATCATCCAAAATTCCCAGATCCAATGATCAGCTAACCATCGTGTTTAGGGAAGCTGCAGAATGATGTCCTTGTAGCCACAAAACAATTTATTGATGGGCCTCCTCCTCCTCCTCCTCCTCCTCCTCCTCTTCCTCCTCCTCTTCCTCCTCCTCCTTCCCACTTCAGATGTCAAGCATTTCAAGTTTGATGTCCTTGTAGCCACAAAACAATTATCAATGGGCCTCCTCCTCATTCTCCTCCTCCTCCTTCCTCTTCCTCTTCCTCTTCCTCTTCTTCTTCTTCTTCTTCTTCTCCTTCCTCTTCCTCTTCCCCTTCCCCTTCCCCTTCCTCTTCCTCTCCTTCTCCTTCTCCTCCTCCTCCTTCTTCCTCTTCTTCTTCTTCTTCTTCTTCTTCTTCTTCTTCCTCTTCCTCTCCTTCTCCTTCTCCTTCTTCTTCCTCTCCTTCTCCTTCTCCTCCTCCTCCTCCTCCTCCTCTTCCTCTTCTTCTTCTTCTTCTTCTTCTTCTTCTTCTTCTTCTTCTTCTTCTTCTTCTTCTTCTTCTTCTTCTTCTTCTTCTTCTTCTTCTTCTTCTTCTTCTCCTTCTCCTCCTCTTCCTCCTCCTTCTCCTTCTCCTTCCTCTTCCTCTTCCTCTTCCTCTCCTTCTCCTTCTCCTTCTCCTCCTTCTTTCTCTTCCTCTTCCTCTTCCTCTTCTTCTTCTTCTTCTTCTTATTCTTATTCTTCTTCTTCCTCTTCCTCTTCCTCTTCCTCTCCTCCTCCTCCTCCTCCTCCTCCTCCTCCTCTTCTTCTCCTTCTCCTTCTTCTCCTTCTCCTTCTCCTCCTTCTCCTTCTCCTTCTCCTTCTCCTTCTCCTTCTCCTTCTCCTTCCTCTTCCTCTTCCTCTCCTTCTCCTTCTCCTTCTCCTTCTCCTCCTCCTCCTTCTTCCTCTTCCTCTTCTTCTTCTTCTTCTTCTTCTTCTTCTTCTTCTTCCTCTTCCTCTTCCTCTTCCTCTTCCTCTCCTTCTCCTTCTCCTTCTCCTTCTTCTTCCTCTCCTTCTCCTTCTCCTCCTTCTCCTTCTCCTCCTCCTCCTTCTTCCTCTCCTTCTCCTTCTCCTCCTCCTCCTCCTCCTCTTCTCCTTCTCCTTCTCCTTCTCCTCCTCCTCCTCCTCCTCCTCCTCCTCCTCCTCCTCCTCCTCCTCCTCCTCCTCCTCCTCCTCCTCCTCCTTCTTCTTCTTCTTCTTCTTCTTCTTCTTCTTCTTCTTCTTCTTCTTCTTCTTCTTCTTCTCCTACAGAATACACAGCTGGTCCTCAAATTAAAACGGTTCATTTAGTGACCATTCAAAGTTACAACAGCACTGAAAAAAGTGATTTATGACTGTTTTTCACATGTACAGCCATTGCAGCATCCCCCACACAGTCCCCTTTTGAAACCTTCTGACAAACAAAGTCAATGGGGGAAGCCAGATTGACTTAACAACCATATATTTATAGTATTTATAGGTTTGGGTGAAAAATAGATAGATAGATAGATAGATAGATAGATAGATAGATAGATAGATAGATAGATAGATTCATTCATTCATTCATTCATTCATTTTCATTCATCTAGTTTATAGGATTGCTGCCCATCTCTCCAGGAAACTCCAGCAAAGCGAGGTCAACTCATTTTCCAAAGCACCTGAAGGCAGGGCAAGAAACAAGGGAAGGAAACTAATCAAGGAGAGAAGCAACCTGGAATTAAGGAGAAACTTCCTAACAGTGAGAACAATTAACCAGTGGAACAGCTTGCCTCCAGAAGTTGTGGGTGCTCCATCCCTGGAGGATTTTGAGAAGAGCCACTTATCTGAAATGATATAGGGTCTCCTGTATGAGCAGGGGGTTGGACTAGAAGACCTCCAGGGTCCCTTTCAGGTAGAAGAAGAAGAAGAAGAAGAAGAAGAAGAAGAAGAAGAAGAAGAAGAAGAAGAAGAAGAAGAAGAAGAAGAAGAAGAAGAAGAAGAAGAAGAAGAAGAAGAGATGGTGGGTGGGTAGATAGGTAGGTAAGGTAGGGATAGATAGATAGATAGATAGATAGATAGATAGATAGATAGATAGACATAGACATAGACATATTTTAGAGATATTTTAGGATTCTCTGAAATGAATTTGAATCAATTACAGCTCTGAGCAGCAAAATGACTGTCTGACCCTTGATTTTGTAATCCTGATTGCATTCTAAATTCGTGTTCAGAGACAAGTAGGAGAGTGAAATAAATAAGGAGAAAGAGAGGAAGAGCTAGGATTTTAGCTGCTTTAGGGTGGGATGGAACTATTGAGTGAATGTATTTAATCTCTGTATTTAATTACCAAGATTTGCAATATGAATCAGTGAACTATAATTATTTAAAACAAACATCTGGATTCTGTGCTTACTTATTCATTTGATGGGAAACAAGTGTAATATGAATATTTTGTTTTACTTTGTTTAATAACTTTTTTCTTGGGCAAATTAGGAGTAAAATGAATAGACAGACAGAGCCGTGATTCAAAATCTTCCTTAACTGAAGAATTCCTCAGGATTGCCAGGAAAAATTGTCAGTGTCTTAGAACATAGAAGAATAGGATAGAATAGGATAGGATAGGATAGGATAGGATAGGATAGGATAGGATAGGATAGAATAGAATAGAATAGAATAGAATAGAATAGAATAGAATAGAATAGATTAGAATAGACTAGACTAGACTAGACTAGACTAGACTAGACTAGACTAGAATAGAATAGAATAGAATAGAATAGAATAGAATAGAATAGAATAGAATAGAATAGAATAGAATAGAATAGAATAGAATAGAATAGAATAATGGGGACATGGTGGCTCAGTGGGTTAGGACGCCTGTTACTCGTCCCTGCTTCTGCCAACCTAGCAGTTCAAAACCACATAAAAATGCAAGTAGAAAAATAGGGACCACTCCGGTGAGAAGGTAACAGCATTCTGTGCAACTTTGGCATCTAGTCATGCCGGCCACATGACCACGGAGACGTCCTCGGACAAGCGCTGGCTCTTCGGCTTTGAAACGGAGATGAGCACCGGCCTCTAGAGTTGGAAACGACTAGAACGCATGTGCGGGGGAACCTTTACCTTTACCTTTAGAGTAGAGTAGAGTAGAGTAGAGTAGAGTAGGATATAGACTAGACTGGACTGGACTGGACTGTACTGTACTGGACTGGACTAGAATAGAATAGAATAGAATAGAATAGAATAGAATAGAATAGAATAGAATAGAATAGAATAGAATAGAATAGAATAGAATAGAATAGAATAGAATAGAATAGAATAGAATAGAATAGAATAGAAAATACGGAATGGAATGGAATAGAATAGAATAGAATAGAATAGAATAGAATAGAATAGAATAGAATAGAATAGAATAGAATAGAATAGAATAGAATAGAATAGAATAGAATAGAATAGAATAGAATAGAATAGAATAGAAAATATGGAATGGAATGGAATGGAATGGAATGGAATGGAATGGAATAGAATAGAATAGAATAGAATAGAATAGAATAGAATAGAATAGAATAGAATAGAATAGAATAGAATAGAATAGAATAGAATAGAATAGAATAGAATAGAATAGGAGTAGAGTAGAGTAGAGTAGAGTAGAATAGAATAGAATAGAATAGAATAGAATAGAATAGAATAGAATAGAATAGAATAGAATAGAATAGAATAGAATAGAATAGAATAGAATAGAATAGAATAGAATAGAAAATATGGAATGGAATGGAATGGAATGGAATGGAATAGAATAGAATAGAATAGAATAGAATAGAATAGAATAGAATAGAATAGAATAGAATAGAATAGAATAGAATAGAATAGAATAGGAGTAGAGTAGAGTAGAGTAGAGTAGAATAGAATAGAATAGAATAGAATAGAATAGAATAGAATAGAATAGAATAGAATAGAATAGAATAGAAGTAGAGTAGAGTAGAGTAGAGTAGAGTAGAGTAGAATAGAATAGAATAGAATAGAATAGAATAGAATAGAATAGAATAGAATAGAATAGAATAGAATAGAATAGAATAGAATAGAATAGAAAATATGGAATGGAATGGAATGGAATGGAATGGAATGGAATAGAATGGAATAGAATAGAATAGAATAGAATAGAATAGAATAGAATAGAATAGAATAGAATAGAATAGAATAGAATAGAATAGAATAGAATAGGAGTAGAGTAGAGTAGAGTAGAATAGAATAGAATAGAATAGAATAGAATAGAATAGAATAGAATAGAATAGAATAGAATAGAATAGAATAGAAGTAGAGTAGAGTAGAGTAGAGTAGAATAGAATAGAATAGAATAGAATAGAATAGAATAGAATAGAATAGAATAGAATAGAATAGAATAGAATAGAATAGAATAGAATAGAAAATACGGAATGGAATAGAATAGAATAGAATAGAATAGAATAGAATAGAATAGAATAGAATAGAATAGAATAGAATAGAATAGAATAGAATAGAATAGAATAGAATAGAATAGAATAGAATAGAATAGAATAGAATAGAATAGAAAATACGGAATGGAATAGAATAGAATAGAATAGAATAGAATAGAATAGAATAGAATAGAATAGAATAGAATAGAATAGAATAGAATAGAATAGAATAGAATAGAATAGAATAGAATAGAATAGAAAATATGGAATGGAATGGAATGGAATGGAATGGAATGGAATGGAATAGAATAGAATAGAATAGAATAGAATAGAATAGAATAGAATAGAATAGAATAGAATAGAATAGAATAGAATAGAATAGAATAGAATAGAATAGAATAGAATAGGAGTAGAGTAGAGTAGAGTAGAGTAGAATAGAATAGAATAGAATAGAATAGAATAGAATAGAATAGAATAGAATAGAATAGAATAGAATAGAATAGAATAGAATAGAATAGAATAGAATAGAATAGAAAATATGGAATGGAATGGAATGGAATGGAATGGAATGGAATAGAATAGAATAGAATAGAATAGAATAGAATAGAATAGAATAGAATAGAATAGAATAGAATAGAATAGAATAGAATAGGAGTAGAGTAGAGTAGAGTAGAGTAGAATAGAATAGAATAGAATAGAATAGAATAGAATAGAATAGAATAGAATAGAATAGAATAGAATAGAATAGAATAGAAGTAGAGTAGAGTAGAGTAGAGTAGAGTAGAGTAGAATAGAATAGAATAGAATAGAATAGAATAGAATAGAATAGAATAGAATAGAATAGAATAGAATAGAATAGAATAGAATAGAATAGAAAATATGGAATGGAATGGAATGGAATGGAATGGAATGGAATAGAATGGAATAGAATAGAATAGAATAGAATAGAATAGAATAGAATAGAATAGAATAGAATAGAATAGAATAGAATAGAATAGAATAGGAGTAGAGTAGAGTAGAGTAGAATAGAATAGAATAGAATAGAATAGAATAGAATAGAATAGAATAGAATAGAATAGAATAGAAGTAGAGTAGAGTAGAGTAGAGTAGAATAGAATAGAATAGAATAGAATAGAATAGAATAGAATAGAATAGAATAGAATAGAATAGAATAGAATAGAATAGAATAGAATAGAATAGAATAGAATAGAAAATACGGAATGGAATGGAATAGAATAGAATAGAATAGAATAGAATAGAATAGAATAGAATAGAATAGAATAGAATAGAATAGAATAGAATAGAATAGAATAGAATAGAATAGAATAGAATAGAAAATATGGAATGGAATGGAATGGAATGGAATGGAATGGAATGGAATAGAATAGAATAGAATAGAATAGAATAGAATAGAATAGAATAGAATAGAATAGAATAGAATAGAATAGAATAGAATAGAATAGAATAGGAGTAGAGTAGAATAGAATAGAATAGAATAGAATAGAATAGAATAGAATAGAATAGAATAGAATAGAATAGAATAGAATAGAATAGAATAGAAAATATGGAATGGAATGGAATGGAATGGAATGGAATGGAATGGAATAGAATAGAATAGAATAGAATAGAATAGAATAGAATAGAATAGAATAGAATAGAATAGAATAGAATAGAATAGAATAGAATAGAATAGAATAGGAGTAGAGTAGAGTAGAGTAGAGTAGAGTAGAATAGAATAGAATAGAATAGAATAGAATAGAATAGAATAGAATAGAATAGAATAGAATAGAATAGAATAGAATAGAAGTAGAGTAGAGTAGAGTAGAGTAGAATAGAATAGAATAGAATAGAATAGAATAGAATAGAATAGAATAGAATAGAATAGAATAGAATAGAATAGAATAGAATAGAATAGAATAGAATAGAATAGAATAGAATAGAATAGAATAGAAAATATGGAATGGAATGGAATGGAATGGAATGGAATGGAATGGAATAGAATGGAATAGAATAGAATAGAATAGAATAGAATAGAATAGAATAGAATAGAATAGAATAGAATAGAATAGAATAGAATAGAATAGGAGTAGAGTAGAGTAGAGTAGAATAGAATAGAATAGAATAGAATAGAATAGAATAGAATAGAATAGAATAGAATAGAATAGAATAGAATAGAATAGAAGTAGAGTAGAGTAGAGTAGAGTAGAATAGAATAGAATAGAATAGAATAGAATAGAATAGAATAGAATAGAATAGAATAGAATAGAATAGAATAGAATAGAATAGAATAGAAAATATGGAATGGAATGGAATGGAATGGAATGGAATGGAATGGAATAGAATAGAATAGAATAGAATAGAATAGAATAGAATAGAATAGAATAGAATAGAATAGAATAGAATAGAATAGAATAGAATAGAATAGAATAGAATAGAAAATATGGAATGGAATGGAATGGAATGGAATAGAATAGAATAGAATAGAATAGAATAGAATAGAATAGAATAGAATAGAATAGAATAGAATAGAATAGAATAGAATAGAATAGAATAGAATAGAATAGAATAGAAAATATGGAATGGAATGGAATGGAATGGAATGGAATGGAATGGAATAGAATAGAATAGAATAGAATAGAATAGAATAGAATAGAATAGAATAGAATAGAATAGAATAGAATAGAATAGAATAGAATAGAATAGAATAGAATAGAATAGAAAATATGGAATGGAATGGAATGGAATGGAATGGAATAGAATAGAATAGAATAGAATAGAATAGAATAGAATAGAATAGAATAGAATAGAATAGAATAGAATAGAATAGAATAGAATAGAATAGAATAGAAAATATGGAATGGAATGGAATGGAATGGAATGGAATGGAATGGAATGGAATAGAATAGAATAGAATAGAATAGAATAGAATAGAATAGAATAGAATAGAATAGAATAGAATAGAATAGAATAGAATAGAATAGAATAGAATAGGGAATGGAATAGAATAGAATAGAATAGGGAATGGAATAGAATAGAATAGAATAGAATAGAATAGAATAGAATAGAATAGAATAGAATAGAATAGAATAGAATAGAATAGAATAGAATAGAATAGAATATGGAATGGAATAGAATAGAATAGAATATGGAATAGAATAGAATAGAATAGAATAGAATAGAATAGAATAGAATAGAATAGAATAGAATAGAATAGAATAGAATAGAATAGAATAGAATAGAATAGAATAGAATAGAAAATATGGAATGGAATGGAATGGAATAGAATAGAATAGAATAGAATAGGAATAGAATAGAATAGAATAGAATAGAATAGAATAGAATAGAATAGAATAGAATAGAATAGAATAGAATAGAATAGAAGTAGAGTAGAGTAGAGTAGAGTAGAGTAGAGTAGAGTAGAATAGAATAGAATAGAATAGAATAGAATAGAATAGAATAGAATAGAATAGAATAGAATAGAATAGAATAGAATAGAATAGAATAGAATAGAATAGAATAGAAGTAGAGTAGAGTAGAGTAGAATAAAATAGAATAGAATAGAATAGAATAGAATAGAATAGAATAGAATAGAATAGAAGTAGAGTAGAGTAGAGTAGAGTAGAATTAGAATAGAATAGAATAGAATAGAATAGAATAGAATAGAATAGAATAGAATAGAATAGAATAGAATAGAATAGAATAGAATAGAATAGAATAGAATAGAATAGAATAGAATAGAATAGAATAGAATAGAGCTGGAAGGGACCTTGGAGATCTTCTAGTCCAGCCCCCTGCTCGAGCAGGATAACCTACACCATCTCAGACAAGTAATTGTCTAGTCTCTTTTTATAAATCCTCCAGCGGTGGAGCGCCCACGATTTCTGGAGGCAACTTCTGTTCCACTGGTTAATTGTCCTCACTGTCAGGAAGTTTCTCCTTAATTCCAGGTTGCTTCTCTCTTTGGTCAGTTTCCATCCATTGTTTCTTGCCTAACTTTTTGGTGCTTTGGAAAATACCCAATAACTGAGGTCATTTTGCAGATATCAGCATACAGCATTATCTCCTCGCTCTAGATTTTTCTAAATGTTTTCTTAATATCAATTGTCCTTATATTTGCATTTCCACTGCTTGCAAGATGAGAAGATGTGGAGAGACCTGGCACATAGAATTGCCGAGAGATGCACATGACTGAATGGATAACATCATTATCATTACCACCATCAGCATCCTTTCACTGCTGTTATCCCACCCAGAGTCACCTTATCAGTGAGATGGGTAGGATATAAATTTAATCAATAGGCACGTTTCTTCCAACAATGAACCAGAATCTGCTATTCTAGAATAACACTAAGGCCATGGTGTAAGGGAGTGGCAGAAACTAATGGTAGAGTTAAAAGAGGGATCAGCCTAGAATCTCTATGTAGCCACAACTGAACCAAGTCCCATGTCCTGAGTGCCCTCAGCCCTTGCCTGTCTCTAAGTAACTTATTGAGAATATGAGGGGTCCTTGATCCTCTCTACTAACACGGGTGATGTTACCTAATTTGGGTCATGAAACGTCTACAAGAAAGCAACCAATCTCAGAGAGCTCCTCCTCCTCCATCATTCCACAAACCCTACTCCCTTCTAGCACTGATGATAGCTGGTTTGGGTAATGAAACATCTGCAAGCTCAGAAAGCACCAAGGACCCCATAGTAGTCTCCTCCTACTCCTTCTTCTACTCCTACTCCTACTACTCCTCACACTGATGAGGGTACTTAGCTGGATAATGAAATGTCTACAAGAAAAACAACCAAGCTCAGAGAGCACCAAGTACCTCCTCCTCCTCCTCCTCCATCATTCCACAAAACCTACTCCCTTCTAGCACTGATGATGTCATCTAGTTTCTTCTTAAAAACTTCCAGTGTTGGAGCATTCACCACCTCTGGAGGCAGGTTGTTCCACTGGTTAATTGTTCTAACTGTTAGGAAGTTTCTCCTTAGTTCTAGGTTGCTTCTCTCCTTGACTGTTTGGGTGATGAAACATCTGCAAGAAAACAACCAAGCTCAGAGAGCACCAAGGACCTCACATGTCAAGCCTGAGCTACAAAAATTGCCAGCTCAGAACATTCCCGTGCATCAGCATGAGTAGCAATAAATCATTCAGACTAAACCTTCCCTTGTGGCCCTGGTCTTTCAGGTCTAATTCTAAGTACCTCCCTCTGAGAGTCAAAGGGATCAGGCCTTGAAGAGGGCTAATGGGTCTCATCAGAAGTGCTAATACCACTTTACAATGCCTTGGTAAGGCCACACCTGGAATCCTGCATCCAGTTTTGGTCACCACGATGTAAAAAAGATGTTGAGACTCTGGAAAGAGTGCAGAGAAGAGCAACCAAGATGATTAGGGGACTGGAGGCTAAAACATATTGGGAACGGTTGCTGGAATTGGGTATGTGTAGTTTAATGAAGAGAAGGGTGAGGGGTGACATGATAGCAGTGTTCCAATATCTCAGGGGCTGCCCCAAAGAAGAGGCAGTCAAGCTATTCTCCAAAGCACCTGAAAGCAGGACAAGAAGCAACGGATGGAAACTAGTCAAGGAGAGAAGCAACCTAGAACTAAGGAGAAACTTCCTGACAGTTAGAACAACTAACCAGTGGAACAACCTGCCTCCAGAAGTGGTGAATGCTCCAACACTGGAGGTTTTTAAGAAGAGACTGGACAGGCATTTGCCTGAAAGGGTATAGGGTTTCCTGCCTTAGCAGGGGGTTGGACTATATGACCTTCAAGGTCCCTTCCAACTTATTATTATTATTATTATTATTATTATTATTATTATTATTATTATTATCATCATCATCATCATCATCATCATCATCATCATCATCATCATCATCTACGATGTATTTTATCAAATCTAAGCATAACCAGATCCTTTCTTCTCTCACGGGAGTTGGCTTCAAATTATCTCACTAAAGGTAATCCTGGACTCGCAACAGTTCATTTACTGACCATTCCAAGCTACAACGGCAACGAAAAATGGGACTTGTGACTGCTCTTTTTTTTCACATTTGCGACCTTTGCTGTGTCCCGGGATCGTGTGACTTCCCCTTTCGCGACTTCCCCTTCTGACAAGCAAAATCAGTGGGAAAGCCCGTTTCACTTAACAACCGTGTTGCTAATTTAATAACTGCAGTGATCCGCTTAGGAACACCACCAGATAGTTCTGTAGCTGGCTGGCAAACCATACTCAGCGAGTAGTCCTCAACGCCACTACATCCACATGGAGAGAAGTAAGCAGTGGGGTACCACAAGGTTCTGTCTTAGGCCCAGGACTCTTCAATATCTTCAGCGATGACAGAGGTTTTGGACTCATTACAGAACTACCTGTAGTAACATATGAACACAAAAATGGCCAGTCTGGGAATATTGGGACTGAACTTCACATATTTAGAGAGTATCCAGACTGTGGAAATCTGACACAGATATTGTTCAACAAGACTGGATTTAAGATCACATGAGGTGTTAATACCACTTTACAAGGCCTTGGTGAGGCCACACTTGGAATCCTGCATCCAGTTTTGGTCACCACGATGTAAAAAAGATGTTGAGACTCTGGAAAGAGTGCAGAGAACAGCAACAAAGATGATCAGGGAACTGGAGGCTAAAACTTACAAGGAATGGTTGCTGGAATTGGGTATGTCTAGTTTAATGAAGAGAAGGACGAGGGGGGACAGGATAGCAGTCTTCCAATCTCTCAGGGGCTGCCACAAAGAAGAGGGAGTCAAGCTATTCTCCAAAGCACCTGAAGACAGGACATGAAGCAATGAATGGAAACTGATCAAGGAGAGAAGCAACCGAGAACAAAGGAGGAATTTCCTGACAGGGAGAACAATTAACCAGTGGAACCACCTGCCTCCAGAAGTGGTGAATGCTCCAACAATGGAAGTTTTTAAGAAGAGACTGGACAGCCATTTGTCTGAAATAATGTAGGGTTTCCTGCCTGAGCAGGGGATTGGAATAGATGACCTCCAAGGTCCCTTCCAACTTTATGATAATGATGATGATGATGATGATGATGATGCACAAAGAAGCAAGTTAGAAAAACCATCAAATTTGATTTCAGTGGTAAAATGAAGGGGAAAATAAAGACATGGATTAACATGGCGTTTCCTCTGAGTTTTCTTGGAAAGCTTGGCGTAAATGGGGCTGACAGGAGATAAATATTTAATTTTCAGCTCAATTTATATTTTCACATATTCAAATAAAGCATATAAATAGGAGCTTAAATTCCCCCCTTTTTTCATTCTTTTTTTTTGCAAATGAAGAGTTACATACAAAAAATGTCAACTGGAATAGAAAATGGCTAGAATTCCCTTTGGAGGGAAAATATTAATTTTTATGCTTCTGAAAGGATTATCGTCTAAAGTATAAAATATTTAAACACAAACAGTTGATAAAATACATGTGATTAAATAGAGAGAGTAATTCTACTGCAGTCTCAGAAGGGCGGTGGAAATATTTTATGCGGAAACTTCCCCAAAGATTATTTGATGCAAGCTCAAAGTTTTACCAAATTATCCCTGTCTGGTGCTACCTAGAATTTTCCGATCAGTCGCAAATTTGTGTTGGAAATGCAACTAAGGCAAAAAACCTTTCACAAACACAAACACAGTGCCGAAGTGTAGGTCAAATAATTACTCATATGCACACAGAGAGAAAGAGACAGAGAATGTAATTTCTGCAATTACAGGATGTCAGCGGTGGTTAATTGTAGACCCCATAATATTAGGGGATGTTAGAAACCAAATATCTGGAGACTATAAAGCAAAAGTGAATTATTTCTTCCCCACTGCTAAAATAATAGCAGTTAAGGCTTAGTGAATAACTGTTTTATCGTTAACGTGCTAATGAGAGGTCTATGGTGCTTCTCCATCATCCAGGTCCTGGTTGCCCCAAAGGTGCTTTTTTCAGGAGGCAACTGGACTTCCTTTGTTTTTCTTTGAAGACCTTTTGCTTCTCATCCAAGAAGCTTCTTCAGCTCTGACAGGATGGTGGGGAATGGATACTTCATAAACGCAGGGCACAACGTAGGAGAACCAACCCATCAGGACATGATTCAGCAGTCCGTCTGTATTTAAAAGACAAAGCCCGCTCTTTTGAAGACAGCAAAGTCCACGTTTTGGACAGAGAGGACCGCTGGTTTGAACGAGGGGTCCAAGAGGTCATCTAGGTCAAAACTGAACAGAGGAGGAAGGATACAACATCATCTATCTCCAGTCCACAACACGGTCCTTTCAGCAGTTCCAAGAAGGCTCCACACCCATTTGCACCACTCAGGTGACCCTGAGGACATTTAGATTAAACCTCCAGGTGTCCTCAACGACCCTCTGAAAGATGGCAAATGGCCAGCTGTCTGCAAGGAGTATAAATCCTTCTGTTTCCTCACCATCCAGTCAGAGCTGAAGAAGCTTCTGGGATGAGAAGCGAAATGCCTTCAAAGAAAAACAAGGAAGTCCAGTTGCCTCTTGAAAAATTCCTAATGTGATGGATGGATGGGTGGGTGGTTGATGACAGATAGATGGCAGATAGATGATAGATGATAGATATTATTATTATTATTATTATTATTATTATTATTATTATTATTATTATTATTATTATTATTATTATTATTATTATTCATTGCACAGTCAGCCAGATGTTCAGACTGGATTTGGCATTTTTGTCTACCTATCGAGTCTTTACCAAGGACCTGGGATAGGCAGATGTGGATGTTTAATGGCATTACAGATCTTGTTGCAGGATGGAGGCAGTTCCTAGTAAGGCCGCCTTTTGCAATTGACTAATGGCGAATTTGTCAATACCAAAGATGGTGTTCAAGTGGTGCTCCAGTTGTTTTGGGAATGCACCCAAGGCGCCTATTACTATTGGTGCCACCCTTGCTTGCCTTTGCCCCAGTCTTTCTATTTCTACTTGTTGTTGTTGTTAGTTGCGAAGTCGTGTCCGACCCATTGCGACCCTATGGATAATGTTCCTCCAGGCCTTCCTGTCCTCTACCATCTTCTGGAGTCCATTTAAGCTCACGTCTCCTGCTTCAGTGACTCCATCCAGCCACCTCATTCTCTGTCGTCCCCTCCTTCTATTGCCCTCAACCTTTCCCAGCATGAGGCTCTTCTCCAGTGAGTCCTTCCTTCTCATTAGGTGGCCAAAGTATTTGAGTTTTAGCTTCAGGATCTGGCCTTCTAAAGAGCAGTCAGGGTTGATCTCCTCTAGGACTGACCGGTTTGATCGCCGATTTCTACTTGTAGGTCTTTGTATTTTGTTGTCTTTTCCAGTTCTTTCTCATCTATTCTGCTGTCTATTAATATTATTTATTTATTTATTTTATTAATTTGATTTATATACCGCCCTTCTCCTGAAGGACTCAGGGCGGTGTACAGGGCAATAAGATACAATAAAAATACAATATATAAAAGTTAAAAGTTGTACCCTTGCGGCCCCTGACCCGGCGCAGATCCCAGCGAGCTCCATGGTTTTCCGCGGAGCTCCGGGAGATGAAGCGTCGGAAACGGGGCCTAGAGAGCTGCTGGAGGTCTAGCCGATCCGAACCCGACCGGTTGCGGTTAAAAACCTATATTAGGTCTTATCTCGCAGCGATGAGGGTGGCGAGGTGCAATTACTTCTCCACCCTCATCGCGTCCGCAGATAATCACCCGCCCGCCTTGTTTAGGGTGACTCGCTCACTTCTTAATCAGGAGGTGAGGGAGGATCCCTTGCAGGGTCGTGCCGAGGAATTTAGTCAACATCTGTCGGATAAAATCGCTCGGATTCGGACCGGTTTGGACTCCAGCTGGGCAGAGTCAGGCGATCAGGACACGGGCGGTCTTG
Organism: Vipera ursinii; assembly: GCF_947247035.1. Taxonomy (NCBI): domain Eukaryota; kingdom Metazoa; phylum Chordata; class Lepidosauria; order Squamata; family Viperidae; genus Vipera; species Vipera ursinii. The sequence goes on along the minus strand of NC_139513.1, from coordinate 287,442,703 downwards.
TCAATGTTATCTGGGAAGAGTTTGATTCTGTGACCCCTGATGAAGTGGACAGGATTATGGGGAGGCTGAGCTCCTCCACATGTTTGTTGGACCCGTGCCCTTCCTGGCTGGTTTATGCAGCTAGGGAGAGGACACGAGGCTGGCTCCAGGCAGTTATATCTGCTTCTTTGAGTGAGGGTTATTTCCCCACCGTCTTGAAGGAGGCGGTGGTGAGACCTCTCCTCAAGAAGCCTGCCTTGGACCCAGCTGTTTTGAACAACTTTCGTCCAGTCTCCAACCTTCGCTTTCTTGCGAAGGTTGTCGAGAGTGTGGTGGCGCATCAGCTTCCTATGGTCCTGGATGAAGCGGATTATCTGGACCCCTACCAATCGGGTTTCAGGCCCGGGTACAGCACGGAGACGGCATTGGTCGCTCTGGTGAATGATCTCTGGAGGGCTCGGGATAGGGGATATTCCTCTGTCCTAGTCCTATTAGACCTCTCGGCGGCTTTCGATACCATCGACCATGGTATCTTGCTGCGGCGTCTCAGGGGATTGGGAGTGGGAGGCACAGTTCTTCAGTGGTTCTCCTCCTATCTCCTGGGACGCTCGCAGTCGGTGTTGGCAGGGGGGCAGAGATCGGCCCCTAGGTCTCTCGTTTGTGGAGTTCCTCAGGGGTCGGTTCTCTCGCCTCTCCTGTTCAACATCTATATGAAACCGCTGGGTGAGATCATTCGTGGTTTTGGAGTTGGGTATCATCAGTATGCCGATGATACCCAACTTTTCTTTTCGACCCCAAACCACCCCAGTGATGCCCTCGCTGTGATGTCCCGTTGCCTGGAGGCGGTTCGGGTCTGGATGGGGAGGAACAGACTTCAACTCAACCCTGACAAGACTGAGTGGCTGTACATTCCGGCATCCCGGGACATTCAAAATGTTCCATCTCTTTTTATGGGGGGTGAGCTCTTACCCCCCGTGGATAGGGCTCGCAACTTGGGAGTCCTCCTAGATTCACGACTTACCCTGGAAGATCATATAGTGGCCGTGACTAGGGGGGCTTTTGCCCAGGTTCGCCTGGTGCGCCAGTTGCGGCCCTATCTGAACCGGGATGCCCTGTGTACAGTCACTCATGCGCTCGTGACCTCTCGCCTTGACTACTGTAATGCTCTCTACATGGGGCTTCCCTTGAAGACCACTCGGAGGCTCCAACTGGTACAGAATGCGGCCGCGAGAGTTGTCTTGGGAGTTTCCCGGTACTCCCATGTTACACCTTTGCTCCGCGAGCTGCATTGGTTACCAGTTGTCTTTCGGGTGAGGTTCAAGGTTTTGGTAACGATCTTTAAGTCCCTACATGGCATGGGTCCGGGATACCTCAGGGATTACCTGCTGCCGGCGTCAACTCCCCTCCGCCCTGTGCGTTCCCACAGAGAGGGCCTCCTCAGGGTGCCGCCAGTCAGGGAATGCCGACTGGTGACCCCCAGGGGGAGAGCCTTCTCTGTGGGCGCTCCGGCATTATGGAACCAACTGCCGGTGGAGCTCCGGATGGCACCAGACCTCCGAACTTTCCGTCGTGACCTGAAGACCCACCTATTCGAAATAGCTGGTCTGGCCTGACGGGGATGGGTTTTAATAGTTGTTTTAGACTTGTTTACTGTTTTTAACTGGGCACGGGTTTAATCTTTTTTTAATTTTTGTATTGTCTTTTTTATATATATGCCCTGTGAACCACCCTGAGTCCCCACCAAGGAGAAGGGCGGTATATAAATTAAATAAAACTAAACTAAACTAAACTAAAATGAGAATTAAATAAAATAGCCCAATTACAATAAAAAGTTAATTAAAGTTACAATTAAAATACCCCAAACCCATCAGGCCAGGCCGGCTTGTTCAAATAGGTGAGTTTTCAGATCACGGCGGAAAGAGTGAAGGTCAGGAGCCATCTGGAGCTCAACTGGTAAATGATTCCAACAACAACAACAACAACAACAACAACAACAACAACAACAACAATAATAATAATAATAATAATAATAATAATAATAATAATAATAATAATGTCAGATAGTCTCTTGCCTTGTTAGATAGTCCCATGCTCTTGTTAGATGCATTTTTGTACACATAACGTATAGACGGGCAGATGTTGTTTTTTAATACTGTGTATTACATGTTGTTTATTGTTGTTTGTTTTAAATTGGAAGCCATGCAAAGTTGCTTTGGAGTTGGGCCACATCGAAATCTAATAAAATAATACATAAATAATAAACAACTGAGCAGGCTGCTGCTCTTCTTGCCGCTTTATTTTATTGCCTTCTAATGAAGTTTCCTCTCTGTTGAGTTGTTGTGCATTCCTCCCAGCCTTGAACAGGGTGACATAAACCATGGGGTCATGAAATGTGGAGTTCGTAAGGCCAACATCTTATCCCCCCGTCTCTCTTCCAAGTCACTTGAGTTTATTAACTTCATGAGATCTAGCCACCCTATTTGTTAAAAGTGTTAGGTTTAAATTTAAACTCCTCAGAAAAATGAAGCAAGGTGAAGACATAGGTGGCAATAAATTGAGCTTTCCTGGCTATTCCTATTGTTAGGTTAAGCTACCAAAATGTTTCCCAGACACCCCCCACACACACACACTTAAGGCATTGTGTTATAGCATTATATCTCACAGGAGAGGAGGAGGAGGAGGAGGAGGAGGAGGAGGAGGAGGAGGAGGAGGAGGAGGAGGACGATGACGACGACGACAAAAATCATCCTTAGGGGAACGTTCACACAACACATTTAACCGATTCAGTTAATGATCTTGTGATTGGCACAACCCTCAAAGCCTTGTTTAATTTTAACCTTGGCAAATTGCCCACCCCACCTCCATCCAACCTATCAGGTACGAACCCATCCCTCAGTTGGATTAAACGAGACAACTGATTAATTCTGTAATCAGGTTCAGGATGCAGTTAAAAAGCACGCACTCTCTCTTCCTTTGCAATTCCATTGAAGGTCAGGAATCTCAGAAACTGTAAACCCACATTTCCTGACCATCTTATAACTGGGTTAGTGTAAGAAGAACCCCTCCACTTCTACAAATTTGCCCCATTCCCCCCACCCCCTAAAAGGGCAATAAAGATAATTAGGGAACTGGGGGCTAAAAGAACAGTTGCAGGAACTGTGTATGTCTAGTTTAAGGAAGAGAAGGATGAAGAGGGACATGATAGCAGTCTTCCAGTATCTCAGGGGCTGCCCCAAAAAAGAGGGAGTCAAGCTATTCTCCAAAGCACCCGAAGGCAGGACAAGAAGCAATGGATGGAAACTCATCAAGGAGAGAAGCAACCTAGAACTAAGGAGAAATTTCCTGACAATGAGGAAAATTAACCAGTGGAACAACCTGCCTCCAGAAGTTGTGAATGCTCCAACACTGGAAACTTTTAAGAAGAGACTGGACAGCCATTTGTCTGAAATGGTATAGGGTCTTCTGCTTGAGCAGGGGGTTGGACTAGTTGACCTCCAAGGTCCCTCCCAACTCTGTCATTCTGTATTTCTGTAAAGGTCTCCTGCCTGAGTGGGGGTGGGTGGTGGGTGGGTGGGTGGGGGTTGGACTAGTTGACCTCCAGGTGGAATTTATCCTGTTACAAATCCCTGCCTTATCTCCTTTCAAAAGCCGGTACCTCGTTCACCGAATTAAAATAAAGATTCTTCCTTTCAACCACCGGGCCAAGCTTGTTACCTGTTTTTGCACTAGGGGTCCTCACTGTTACATTAAACATCCCTCCCTCCCCCCCGAGATGCATCTGGCATGAAGAAACAGTGGCAATCACACTCCTGCAATCATCTGCTCCCTCTCTAATAGGCCGGGGAACATTTGTCATCACACCCATGTTCCCTTCCCCACGTCTCCGTGTACGATGAGGTTAACTCAAAGACCTCTATCAGTGCGACAGGAATTGCCTGCGCACACCTTGCTTAAGATGCAGGCTGGCAGGTGATGCAAATTCGGTTATGCGCAGGGCATTCGCTTGCCCAGCAGAGCCGTGGAAATGGATGTGTTAATGAAAAAGGAACACAGCCTTTCCTCTTGCAGTGGGCGCTTCAGCTGAACCTTCTTCGGATAAGGTGTCCTCCTCTGTTTCTTTAAGACCAACCCTGAATAAGGCTTCCACCCAACACATCTCCCCCGGCGTGGGTGTGTATGTGTGTCCGTGTGATCCAGTGGCTTGTGGTTTTATTCAGCCAGATGTAGTTGTTGGTTGTTGTTGTTGTTTTAATGTTTGTTTCTCCTCCCCACCTCTTCCTCCTCCTCCTCCTCCCCCTCCTCCTTCTCCTCCTCTTCTCCTCCTCCCCCTCCTCCTTCTCCTGTTCTTCTTCTTCTCCTCCTTCTCCTCCTTCTCCTTCTCCTGTTCTTCTTCTCCTCCTCCTTCTCCTCCTTCTCCTCTTCTTCTTCTCCTCCCCCTCCTCCTTCTCCTGTTCTTCTTCTCCTCCTTCTCCTCCTTCTCCTCCTTCTCCTCCTCCTCTTCCTCCTCCTCCTCTTCTTCTTCTCCTTCTCCTCCTCCTCCTCCTCTTCCTTCTCCTCTTCCTCCTCCCCCTCCTCCTCCCCCTTCGCCTTCTCCTCTTCCTCCTCCTCCTCTTCTTCTTCTCCTTCTCCTCCTCCTCCTCCTCTTCCTTCTCCTCTTCCTCCTCCCCCTCCTCCTCCCCCTTCGCCTTCCCCTCCTCCTCCTCTTCTTCTTTTTTTCCTTCTCCTCCTCCTCCTCCTCCTCCTTCTTCATCATCATCATCATCATCATCATCATCATCATAAGTTGAAAGGTACCTTCGAGGTCATCTAGTCCAACCCCCTGCTCAGGCAGGAAACCCTATACCATTTCAGACAAATGGCTGTCCAGTCTCTTCTTAAAAACTTCCAGTGTTGGAGCATTCACATCTTCTGGAGGCAGGTTGTTCCACTGGTTAATTGTTCTAACTGTCAGGAAGTTTCCCCTTAGTTCTTGGTTGCTTCTCTCCTTGACTAGTTTCCATCCGTTGCTTCTTGTCCTGCTTTCAGGTGCTTTGGAGAATAGCTTGACTCCCTCTTCTTTGTGGCAGCCCCTGAGATATTGGAACACTGCTATCATGTCACCCCTCACCCTTCTCTTCTTCTTCTTCTTCTTTTGTCAATCAGAATAGCTGACAGGGACCTTGGAGGTCTTCTAGTCCAACCCCCTGCTCATAAAAGAGACCCTATATCATTTCAGACAAGTGACTGTCCAGTCTGTTCTCAAAAGCCTCCAGGGATAAAGCACCCACAATTTCTGGAAGCAAGTTGTTCTGCAATTAATTTCTGCAATTAATTGTTCTCCCTGTTAGGAAGTTTCTCCTTAATTCCAGGTTGCTTCTCTCCTTGATTAGTTTCCTTCCCTTGTTTCTTGCCCTGCCTTCAGGTGCTTTGGAGAATGAGTGGACCCCTCTTTGCTGGAGTTTCCTGGAGAGATGGGCAGCAATCCTATAAACTAGATGAATGAATGCATGAATGAATGAATGAATGAATGAATGAATGAATGAATGAATGAATGAATGAATGAATGAATGAATGAATCTATCTATCTATCTATCTATCTATCTATCTATCTATCTATCTATCTCTATCCCACCTTAATTATTTTAAAAAAATAATTCAAATTGACAAATTAACCATCAGTCAACTGCAAAAGGAAGCTTTGCTGAGAACAGCTCACAATCCTGTGACAGTATCTGCAGCACCATCAAACATCTGCCTATCCCAGATCCTGGGGAAAGTGGATAAAAATGCCAAATTCACTGTGAACATCTGGCTGGTTACCCTGTGGTAAGGTGGGTGGCCAATAAATGCAACTGATAAATAAATAGCTGCGTGGAAGATAGGTAAGGTAAAGGTAAAGGTAAAGGTTCCCCCGCACATGCGTGCTAGTCGTTTCCAACTCTAGGGGCCGGTGTTCATCTCCGTTTCAAAGCCGAAGAGCCAGTGCTTGTCCGAGGACGTCTCCGTGGTCATGTGGCCGGCATGACTAGATGCCAAAGGCGCACGGAACGCTGTTACCTTCCCACCGGAGTGGTCCCTATTTTTCTACTTACATTTTTTACGTGCTTTCGAACTGCTAGGTTGGCAGAAGCTGGGACGCGTAACAGGCGCTCACTCTGCTACGCAGCACTCGGGATACAAGATGGCTAACTTTAAAGAAATATGGCTCCAAGAAGCTTCTTCAGCTCTGACTGGATGGTGGGGAAATGGAAGGATTTGTACTCTTGTTCGTTGTTTGTTTGCTGTATTTTATATCTTCTTTAATTTGTGGCAAGATTCATTAAATCACTTCTCCTTTAGATTTGTGTGTGTGAGAGAGAGAGAGAGAAAGAGAAAGAGAGAGAAACAGAGAGGGAGAGAAAGAGAGAGAGAGAGAGAGAGATGAGAACCAAAGAGAAAAAAGACCCAATTACTTCTTTCGGTCTTTTTTTTTTATCATGAATAGTATTATAGATTGTGATGACTCATTTGCGTTTCCCTGAAATGGTTTACTACTCATAGTAATGAGAGTTCACAGCACCACTAATTGTGCACACTGGATAATAAATGGGAAGGAGCAGTTTTTTAGAGTAGCTTTGCCTCCTCTTAATAGCCTAGGCTGGTATTTTCTGCCATTTCCACAAAAAAATAATTATGATTTGTTTTTGGCTATGATAGTAATGATAATAGTCGATTAGAAAGACAAAAAAATGGATAGTGGATGTGGCAGTACCTGGAGACAGAGAAGAGAAGATAACAAAATACAAAGGTCCGCAAGTAGAAGTAAAATCACTGTAGCAAAATAAAGTAAAGATAATACTAATAGTAATAGATACCTTGGGTACAGTTCCAAGACAATTGGAGCACCACTTGAACATCACCAGCATTGCAAATTCCCCATCAGTCAATTGCAAAAGGCAATTGATTGATGCTGGGCGCAGCTTAGATCCTGCGGTGATACCTCGAAAACCATAAAACATCAACATCTGCTTATCCCCGGTCCTTGGGAAGGTCTCAAAAGACAGAGAAAAATGCCAAATGCAGCCTGAATATCTGGCTGACTATGTGAAGAACAATGATAATAGTAGTAGGAGTAATAATAATATATTGGTTTTCCTACCGGGGGATTCATAGGCTACCAATGCCTTCATTTTTGAATCTTTCCTTCTTTCTCACTCTTTCTGCTATATCTCGTTCAATTTTCTCACCCATCTTTGTGTACATAATTCCCTCCTGCAAAAATATCAGGACTATCTGTCAAGTTATAGCACAGAAGATTTATTCAAGTGTATGCATGAGAATCTAGTCAGAAAAAGTTTGGTAATAAATTGGCATCAGATAGGAGTTAGTGGAATTCAGGAGGGGTTGGTCTAGAGAAGAGAAGAGAAAAGAAGAGAAGAGAAGAGAAGAGAAGAGAAGAGAAGAGAAGAGAAGAGAAGAGAAGAGAAGAGAAGAGAAAATAGAATAGAATAGAATAGAATAGAATAGAATAGAATAGAATAGAATAGAATAGAATAGAATAGAATAGAATAGAATAGAATAGAATAGAATAGAATAGAATAGAATAGAATAGAATAGAATAGAATAGAATAGATGGAGTGGAGTGGAGTAGAGTGGAGTGGAATGAAAGTAGAGTAGAGTAGAGTAGAGTAGAGTAGAGTAGAGTAGAGTAGAGTAGAGTAGAGTAGAGTAGAGTAGAAGAGAAGAGAAGAGAAGAGAAGAGAAGAGAAGAGAAGAGAAAATAGAAGAGAAGAGAAGAGAAGAGAGGAGAGGAGAGGAGAGGAGAGAAGAGAAGAGAAGAGAAGAGAAGAGAAGAGAAGAGAAGAGAAGAGAAGAGAAGAGAAGAGAAGAGAAGAGAATATAGACTAGACTAGACTAGACTAGACTAGACTAGAATTGTAGATTGAGGGCATTTGCGGATGACCTGGTTATTACAGTAACTCAGCCGGATTATTCAGTTGTAGAATTGATGGAGATAATAATGTTATATGGGAAAGTTTCTGGATTTAAGATAAACATACAAAAAACTAAAATATTGTCTAAGAATATGACTGTATCACAAAAGGCTGTTTTAGAAGAGCTAACGGGATTTGAAATAGTTAAAAAGATTAAATATTTGGGGATATATCTGTCAGCCTCAAATGTGAAGTTATATAAAAATAATTATGAAATGTTATGGGGAAAAATACAAAAAGAATTAGATAGTTGGAAAAAATTACAATTATCTTTATTGGGAAGAATTGCAGCAGTGAAAATGAATTTTTCGCCAAAAATTTTATTTTTATTTCAAATGATACCTATACTTAAAAAGGATTTAAATTTGGAGGAATGGCAAAAAGGAATTAATAAATTTGTTTGGGCAGGGAAAAAGCCACGAATTAAATTTAAGATAATGCAAGATACGTGTGAAAGAGGCAGTCTTAAAATGCCTAATTTTAAATTATATTATGAGGCTGCTGCTTTGTCATTGATAAGTGACTGGTTTAATTTAACACAAGGGAGATTATTAAATCTTGAGGGTCATGATTTGTTATTTGGTTGGCATGCATATTTATTGTATGATAAGAAGGTGGATAATGTGTTTAAGATACATATTTTAAGGTATGCTCTGTTGCGAGTTTGGAAAAAGTATAGACATAAGTTAAATTATAAGATACCAATTTGGGCAATACCTAAACATGCAATAGAAAATATAAATGTGGGATTTAAACATGATGAGACTACATATAAGGAAATCTTAAATTTAGAAAGGAATGTATGGCAATTAAAGCCATATAATATTTTAAAAGAAGAAAAGATTGTACAAACTTGGTTCCAGTATGGGCAGTTACAGGCAAGATGGAAAGAGGATCAAAAAGTTGGTTTCTCGATGATTGATGAAAATTTGGTAAAACAAATTAGAGATCAAGGTCAAGCACATATAAAAAGGATATATAATGCATTGATAGAAATTGATTCAGAAACGGAACTTGTTAAAGATTGTATGATAAAGTGGGCCCAGAATTTTCAAGAAGTTATAACAATGGACACTTGGGAAAAGATTTGGGTTAGAAATGTAAAATTTACACAGGCCCAAAACTTAAGAGAGAATTTTTATAAAATGTTTTAATAGGTGGCATTTAGACCCTAAAAAATTAGCAAGTATGTATCCGAACTGCCAGCCCAAATGTTGGAGGTGTGGTTGTGAGGATGCAACATATTTACATATATGGTGGACTTGTAAAAAGGTTAAAGCTTTTTGGATTAAAATTTGGTGGAATATGCAAAAGATATTTAAGAAAAGGATAAAGTTTTCTCCGCAATTGTTTTTATTGGGTATTATTACAGATACTACTGTTATAGATACAAAGTTGATGTTGAATTTAATTACGGCAGCGAGACTTTTAGTAGCACAATATTGGAAGAAGGAAGAACTGCCGACTATAGAAGAGTGGACTTTGAAAGTTTCTAACTTGGCGGAAATGGCAAAGATTTCAGCATATTTGAAAGATCAATCGCAACAGAGATACATTGTGGAATGGAGAAGATGGATTGAATATATTCAGAATAAATATGGGACTAAAAAGTATCATTTAGCATTTGAATACGTAGCGGATTTTTATGACGTATCATTAGTTAGTAGTTATTTTATTAATATTTTGACTATGGAGAGTTAAAGTGTGATAGAATTTAATGTTTTATTATTGTTGTTAGCATATTTTAGATTATGCTTGTTTGTATTATTATACCCTGTATTCAGCTCTGGGAAGTCGGGGAGGGGGGAGGGGAGGGTCTTGGAGGTCTTCTAGTCCAGCCCCCTGCTCAAGAAGGAGACCCTATACCACCTGAGACAAGTGACTGTCCAGTCTCTTCTTAAAAATCTTCAGTGATGGAGCAACCACGATTTCTGGTGGCAAGTTGTTCCACTGGTTATTTGTCCTATCTGTTAGGAATTTTCTCCTTAATTCCAGGTTGATTCTCTCTTTGATTAGTTTCCATCCATTGTTTCTTGTCCTGCCCTCTGGTGCTTTGGAGAATAGTTTGATGCCCTCTTCTTGGTGGCAGCCCCTCAGATAATGAAAACATCTTGGATTGTTTATGGGAATGTAATGAGTCTAAGCTAATGATGCACTTAACTCCACCACCACCCCAGCTATGCCTCCTCTTCTCCTACACTCCTCCCATGAACCTCCTTACCACATATATTAGCATAGACCTCATTCCCGAGATGTCTCACCTTTTCCTTGCTGCAACCTGCCTCGCTGACCACTCGTTTTGCTTTATCATTACTTCTTTCTTCTTAACCTTTTTGTTGGCCGGAAGACCGATATAAGGTAAATATGAGGATTCAGCATGAGGGACTTCAAAGAAACTGTAAGGTAAAGGTAAAGGTTCCCCCACACATGCGTGCTAGTCGTTTCCAACTCTAAGGGCCGGTGCTCATCTCCGTTTAAAAGCCGAAGAGCCAGCGCTTGTCCGAGGACGTCTCCGTGGTCATGTGGCCGGCATGACTAGACGCCAAAGGCGCACGGAACACTGTTACCTTCCCACCGTAGTGGTCCCTATTTTTCTACTTGCATTTTTTACGTGCTTTCGAACTGCTAGGTTGGCAGAAGCAGGGACGAATAACAGGCGCTCACTCTGCTACGCGGCACTCGGGATTCGACCTGCCAAACTGCCGACCATCTGATCGACAAGCTCAGCATCCTAACCCACTAAGACACCGCGTCCCTTAAGAAACTGTAGGATGGGAAGAAATCCAACTCATCTTGTTTATTACTGGAGCTATAAAGGAGTGTACTGTGGCCCGGGGATAGAGAAGAGAAGAGAAGAGATCTTGGAGGTCTACTAGGTCCAATACCAGGGGTTCCCAATCCCTGGGCCACAGCCCACTACCAGGCCATGGCTTATTTGCAACCAAGTTACACAAGCAGTGGGCCAGCACACTCACGCATGCACAGGTCAACATGTGCATGTTGATCTGAGTGCACATGCACGTGCGTGCCAGCCCACTGCTCATGCGAGTCCAGTTGTGCATGCATGTGCATGCCGGCCCACCGCTTGCACAGCCTGGTTCAGTTCTGTCCCCCCACACCGGGCCGCCAAGCTGCAAAGACTGGGGACTGCTGCCCTATACCATTCAGACAAATGGCTGTCCAGTCTCTTCTTAAAAACTTCCAGTATTGGAGCACCCACTGCTTCTGGTGGCAGGTTGTTCCGCTGGTTAATTGTTCTCGCTGTCAGGAAATTTCTCCTTAGTTCCAGGTTGCTTCTCTCCTTGGTTAGTTTCCATCCGTTGCTTCTCGTCCTGCCTTCAGGTGCTTTGGAGAATAGCTTGACTCCCTCTTCTCTATGAGAGGAAAGATCAAAGAAGACCTAGGGTTTACGAATCTTATTTCCAATCACCCTGACCTTTGGTGTCAACTTCTATATTTATATAAAAGGCAGTGACTTATAAGTAGAGATGAGCTACAAATATTTGGGTGTCCAATAAATGACCCCAAAGAGTTTTCAGCGTCTCTCTGTAGTCATCTAGTCCTTTATCCAAATCTGCGTAGGCAAGTTCTAGTGATCTATCTTAAAATGTATTGATTTGAGGTCACTGAGAGATTTAATGTCCAAACCCTCCATCTCAAAAAGGGCCCAGAGAAATTGGGTAGCTGATAAAAGAACCAGCACATCAACGTTCTTTGACTATATTTACAAGAGGTCACAATGGCTGCCCTCTGGATTATTACCCCTTAGAGACCCATTTGGCTCCCATTTCGATGTTCAGAAAGTCACTTAAAACTTGGCTATTCTCCCAGACCTTGGGATAAGGCAGTTGCCAAGTTCATGTGGGATTGTTTTATCTGTTAAGCATGCTTTTCTTCTGCATGCATGTGACCTGTTTTCCTATTTTATTCTTAAAAACCAGCGGTGGGATTCAGCTGGTTTGCACCACTTCAGCAGAACTGGTTGCTAATTTTTTGTTGCCCAGGCCCAGAATGGACTTCTAGAAGCAGCATCCACACAGAGAACCGGTTCTTCACATATTTGAATCCCACCACTGGAGAGAGAGAGAGGAAGAGAGAGAGAGAGAGAGAGAGAGAGAGAGAGAGAGAGAGAGAGAGAGAGAGAGAGAGAGAGAGAGAGAGAGAGAGAGAGAGAGAGATGATAGATAGATAGATAGATAGATAGATAGATAGATAGATAGATAGATAGATAGATAGATAGATAGATAGATAGATAGATAGATAGACAGACAGACAGACAGACAGACAGACAGACAGATAGATAGATGCATGATAGAAAGATAGATAGATAGATAGATAGATAGATGCATAATAGATAGATAGATGATAGATAGATAGATAGATAGATAGATAGATAGATAGATAGATGCATGATAGATAGATAGATAGATAGATGCATAATAGATAGATAGATGATAGATAGATAGATAGATAGATAGATAGATAGATAGATAGATAGATAGATAGATAGATGATAGACAGATGCATAATAGATAGATAGATGATAGATAGATAGATGATAGATAGATAGATATAAATAGATAGATAGATAGATGAATGATAGATAGATAGATAGATAGATGCATAATAGATAGATAGATGATAGATAGATAGATAGATAGATAGATAGATGCATGATAGATAGATAGATAGATGCATAATAGATAGATAGATGATAGATAGATAGATAGATAGATAGATAGATAGATAGATAGATGATAGACAGATGCATAATAGATAGATAGATGATAGATAGATAGATGATAGATAGATAGATATAAATAGATAGATAGATAGATGAATGATAGATAGATAGATAGATAGATAGATAGATGCATAATAGATAGATAGATGATAGATAGATAGATGATAGATAGATACATAATAGATAGATAGATGATAGAGATAGATAGATAGATAGATAGATAGATAGATAGATGCATAATAGATAGATAGATGATAGATAGATGCATAATAGATAGATAGATGATAGAGATAGATAGATAGATAGATAGATAGATAGATAGATAGATAGATAGATAGATAGATAGATAGATAGATAGATAGATAGACAGACAGACAGATAGATAGACAGAGTGGCAGGATTCATGTGGGATTGTTTTATCTGTTAAACATGCTTCTCTTCTGCATGCATATGATCTGTTTTTCTATTTTATTATACCCCTGGTCTGGATCCAAGCCTGCGGTTTCATCAAAATGTCTGACTGAGGAATTCTGGGAGTTGAAGTCCACCAGTCATGAAAGGGCCAAGTTGGAAGACCCCTTCACTAGACCGACAACCAAGCCATAAACAATACCACAATACAGGAACTACCAACAGAGAAACAATCAAATAGTAAACAACAGCCTAATCAAGGAACCAGCAAGAACCCGACAGGGCAAGTTGGCGGTATATAAAAAGAGAGCAAATCCCCTTCCTTCTAGCACTGATGATGTTATCTATTCGGGTCATGAAACGTCTGCAAGTAAACCACCAAGCTCAGAGAGCACTAAGGACCTCACAAACTCCAAACTGCCCGGAGTCTAGAGTCAGGGGACATTAATTCAGTGACGAACACAATATCAGGACGCTGACTTCACACGTAGACTAGAATTCGACTTTATTGAGATTCTTTAGTAACAAAATCCTGTAAGTCTACATTTTGTCTTCCCTTCTTCTTACGCACCCAGAAGTCAGGAAGCATTGTATGTACAGTAGTTGTCCTAACAGCTTTTACATGCTTTCTAAAGTCAACTCTGTGGTTTCCTACAGGTGACTCTTAAATTGTACCATAACTAACTCATGGAAGGGTGAGCCACTTGTATATAAACAGAGAGCAAACACCATGCCTTCTAGCACTGATGATGTTACCTAGTTGGGTCATGAAATGTCTGCAAGAAAACCAACAAGCTCAGAGAGGAACCAGGACCGCACAGACCACCTCCTTCTCCTTCTCCTTCTCCTCTTCCACCTCCACCTCCTTGCCACAAAACCCACTCCTTTCTAGCACTGATGATGCTACCTAGTTGGGTCATGAAACATCTCCAAAAAACCCACCAAGCACTCAGAGAGGAACCAGGACTGCACAGACCACCTCCTTCTCCTTCTCCTTCTCCTTCTCCTCCTCCACCTCCTTGCCACAAAGCCCACTCCTTTCTAGCACTGATGATGTTGTGCTGACAAAAACAGATGATGGTGTCAGAGAGATCTCAGGGAGAGCAGGCTGGCAGCTAGCCAAAGGGACGGCTGTGAAGAGTCTTGAAAATGCCAGGGAGAAGGACCAATACGAAGAACCTTAGGGCATCAGGGTGAGGAGGGTGAGGCTGGCATAGAACACCATATCCCAGCACTGGAAGGACCTCGGAGGTCTTCTAGTCCAACCCACTGCTCAAGGCAGGAGACCTTATAACCAGGGGGGGGGGGTCTCCAAACTTGGCAACTTTAAAGCTTGCGGGTTCCAACTCCCAGAATGTGAGGGTTTTTTTTTTCCAAAACATCCAGTGATGGAGCAACCCAAATTCCAGGAGGCAAGCTGTTCCCCTGATTAATTGTTCTCACTGTCAGAAAATTTCCTCTTACTTCTACTTCAAGCTGGAATTAAGGAGAAACTTCCTGACAGGGAGGATAATCAACCAGTGGAACAGAAGTTGCCTCCAGAAATCGTGGGTGCTACATCACTGGAGGTTTTTTAAGAAGAGACTAGACATTTACTTGTTTGAGATGGTATAGGTTTTTTATTTTTATCACATTTATATCCCACCCTTCTCCGAAGACTCAGGGCGGCTTACAAGCTTAGCAGTAGCCTTCATTCTATGTATATGCCTGCTTGTTAGGGCTTTCGCACACACCCCAAGCGGCATTATTACAAAGTCAGCTTATTGCCCCCAACAATCTGGGTCCTCATTTTACCTACCTCGGAAGGATGGAAGGCTGAGTCAACCTTGAGCCTGGTGGGACTCGAACCTGCACTAATTGCAGGCAGCTGGTGTTACTTAAGGAGGCATTAGCCCACTGCTCCACCAAGGCTCCTAGGTTCTCCTGCTTGAGCAGGGGGCTGGACTAGAAGACCTCCAGGGTCCCTTCCAGCTTCTATTCCGTTCTCGGTTGCACCACTCTTTAACAAGCTTCCACCCCTTTCTTCTTGTCCTGCTCTCAGATGCTTTGGAGAGTCACTCAGTTCCCTCTTCTCTGGGACAGCCCTTCAAGTACTGCAAGATATGTCTCTGGAGATTCTCAGTCATCCAGGGTCATGGATGTCCCAAAGGTGCTTTTTCATGAGACAACTGATTTTTTTTTTCTCTTTGAAGACCTTTTGCTTCTCATCCAAGAAGTTTCTTCATCGCTGACTGGGTGGTGGGGAATGGAAGGATTTATATTCACTTCACAAATGTTTCACGGAAACGTTGGACTCAGTTGTGGTTATAAATCAAGGACTATCTGTATAGCTATAATGGAAAAGAGCTTATTAAAGCTGATGGATCCGGTTGGGATGAAGAAACTGTTGACTCTGATTTAAAAAAGAGACTGTCAGGGTAATAATTTAATAGCTAAACTGCTTAGGTAATGATATAATGGAATATAAGGTGGATGATGCAATGATAGGAATGGCTCAGCAGGGTTTGTGTCCCTTTAAGAGCCTGAGTATAAAAGTGAAGGCTTTTGCTGAAGTCTCTCTCTCTCTCTCTCTCTCTCTCTCTCTCTCTCTCTCTCTCTCTCTCTCTCTCTCTCTCTCTCCCTCTCTCTCTCTCTCTCTCCCCCTCTCTCTTTCTCACTCTCTCTCTCTCCTCCCCCTCTCTCTCTCTCTCTTCTGTTTCCTGCTATAACTGCTGAGTGTTGGATCCTGCTGTATTACCACGTGTATGTTATAATGTTCCTGGTGTATGATATTGTAGTCAGTGTAAGATAAACCACCATATAATATAGACCACTGTTTACTGTATTTACTCCTGGGTTATCTCAGTGCAATAAGACTGTGCATGCTCTGACAGAGACATTAACCAAATTCAATGCCAACCGTCAGCCCCTTTTGGACATTTTGATGGGAACAGGAAAAAAAATAATCAAATCATTACATACGGATTTGCAGTGGGTTAGGAAGCTGAGCTTGTCGATCGGAAGGTCGGCAGTTTGGCGGGTCGAATCCCGAGTGCCGCGTAACAGAGTGAGCGCCTGTTACTCATCCCAGCTTCTGCCAACCTAGCAGTTCGAAAGCACGTAAAAACGCAAGTAGAAAAATAGGGACCACTATGGTGGGAAGGTAACAGCGTTCCGTGCGCCTTTGGTGTCTAGTCATGCCGGCCACATGACCACGGAGATGTCCTCGGACAAGCGCTGGCTCTTCGGCTTTGAAACAGAGATGAGCATCGGCCCCTAGAGTCGGAAACGACTAGCACGCATGTGCGGGGGAACCTTTACCTTTACCTTTAATATTTATAGATTGTTAAAAATAGAGGTTTCATTGTAATTGTAGAGCAAGAATTAGTTAACTTTTATCTGTGTCTGTTGAGAAGAGCAACAAAGATGATTAGGGGGACTGGAGGCTGAAACATATGAATTGGGTATGTCCAGTTTCATGAAGAGAAGGATTAAGGGTGACATGATAGCAGTCTTCCAGTATCTCAGGGGCTGCCCCAAAGAAGAGGGAGTCAAGCTATTCCCCAAAGCACCAGAAGGCAGGACAAGAAGTAATGGATGGAAACTAGTCAAGGAGAGAAGCAACCTAGAACTAAGAAGAAACTTCCTGACAGTGAGAACAATTAATCAGTGGAACAACCTGCTTTTAGAAGCGGTGAATCCTCCAACACTGGAGGTTTTTAAGAAGAGACTGGACAGCCATTTGTCTGAAATGGTATAGGGTTTCCTGCCTGAGCAGGGGGTTGGACTAGATGACCTCCAAGGTCCCTTCCAACATTATTATTGTTGTTGTTGTTATCTGCTGTAAAAGAAGTCAGAAGTCGTTCTTTTTTGCGTGTACCTATGTTTCTTTCTGTATATTTTTATTTTGTTGCACCTCTATGCTAAATTGTTTTCTCTCTTCTTGCTTCTATTCCCTCACTGGTTAGTAGTTTTTTGAGGGTTTTTTTAATTTTTCTTTAAAACAAATCAATATCGTTATATACAAAAAAAGGAGGGATCCATGTGGGAAAAAAAAAGAAATCTACAGACGATGGGAAACAGGCAGGACTTGATTGAAAAGGGGGGTGGGGAGAAACCCAGAACTGACCGTCTTAAGAAGAGGCACTTCATCAGGATATAACTAAGTTAAGTTCGCTGACTACGGGCTGCAATTCATAACATGCTCCCTCATAAAGGCTGTGGCTGAACCGATAGGAAATGGAGAGTGAATTTGGAGGGGGAAAACAGAGAGAAATTTGATTTATGAAAGAATTGGCCTGACTCTTTCAGGTCCTTTGTCCAAGGTCAAAAAGGGATGGTAATTTGTTCCTTGAAATCTAGAAAACTTTAACAGAGGCTTAGCTTGGTTGATCAAGCAAAGGGCCACCTCGAGTGACCTCGTGAACACAGAGATCTGGAAGAAGACACAACTGTGTCTATTTTGTTAGGACTCTAATATTAAATTTAATTTAATTAAGGCTCCAGGGACCCAGTTTAATGTAGTGCTTAAGGTGCTGGCCTAGAAACCAGGAGATGTGAGTGCCGGGTCTGCCTTAGCCATGAAAGGCAGCTGGGTGACTTTGGGCCAATCACCTGGAGACTGAGAGTTCTAGTCCTACCTTAGCCATCAAAGCCAGCTGCGTGACTTTGGGCCAATCACCAGGAGACTGAGAGTTCTAGTCCTGCCTTAGCCATGAAAGCCAGCTGGGTGACTTTGGGCCAATCCCCAAGAGACTGAGAGTTCTAGTCCCGCCTTAGCCATCAAAGCCAGCTGGGTGACTTTGGACCAATCACCAGGAGACTGAGAGTTCTAGTCCTGCCTTATCCATCAAAGCCAGCTGGGTGACTTTGGGCCAATCACCAGGAGACTGAGAGTTCTAGTCCTGCCTTAGCCATGAAAGCCAGCTGGGTGACTTTGGGCCAATCACCAGGAGACTGAGAGTTCTAGTCCCGCCTTAGCCATGAAAGCCAGCTGGGTGACTTTGGGCCAATCACCAGGAGACTGAGAGTTCTAGTCCTACCTTATCCATCAAAGCCAGCTGGGTGACTTTGGGCCAATCACCAGGAGACTGAGAGTTCTAGTCCTGCCTTAGCCATGAAAGCCAGCTGGGTGACTTTGGGCCAATCACCAGGAAACTGAGAGTTCTAGTCCTACCTTAGCCATGAAAGCCAGCTGGGTGACTTTGGGCCAATCACCAGGAGACTGAGAGTTCTAGTCCCGCCTTAGCTATGAAAGCCAGTTGGGCAACTTTGGGCCAATCACCAGGAGACTGAGAGTTCTAGTCCTGCCTTAGCCATGAAAGCCAGCTGGGTGACTTTGGACCAATCACCAGGAGACTGAGAGTTCTAGTCCCGCCTTAGCCATGAAAGACAGCTGGGTGACTTTGGGCCAATCACCAGGAGACTGAGAGTTCTAGTCTCAGCTTAGGCATGAAAGACAGCTGGGTGACTTTGGGCCAATCACCAGGAGACTGAGAGTTCTAGTCTCAGCTTAGGCATGAAAGCTGGCTGTTAACTTTGGGCCAATCACCAGGAGACTGAGAGTTCTAGGCCTGCCCGTGGCAAGAAAGCCATCTGGGTGAGTTTGGGCCAGTCCCCCTCCATCAGCCAAATTCACTTCACAGGGCTTCTGTTGTGGGAAAAATAGGAGGAGGAAGGAGTATTATTTATGTCCACCATCTTGAGTTACCCATAAAGTAATACATCTAATAAAGAAACAGGCATTTTATTTATTAATAAATAAATGTATTAGATAAACATCAAATAAGCAAAACCCTCAGAGTTAGAATATGTGTCTCATTTCAACATACCCACCCATGAAATATTTCTACTGTCCAACTACTTAATCTTGCGACTAGGTGATTTGTGCGATAGCCCCCCCCCCCTGCGCGATATCCTGAAACATGGGATGTGTACACAACATTCAAGCCGCGACTGCTGGCTAGTAGAAGCGGCTGAATGGACCACGTTGCTCCACTCTGCAAAATGCCTCTTCCGACTTTACCTTTAGAGACCTCAATTGAATGCAAAGTACCTCATCAAAGAGAATCAGCTTTCCTCTCCACTTTGGGACGAATGAGTATTGTGTTCCCTTTGCCACGCAAAGTGCCACATTAACACAGTGCTCAGCTGCCTTTCACGAGCTAATTATGCTATCTCTGAAAGCTTCTTAATGGCTGGGGAGCATAAAGGGTTTGAATAGAGAGGGAAAATTTCTTTCCATCACAGAATGAAGTGAGTCAGTCAAAGAATTGGGGTCTTCAAGTACTTTACCCAACCTAGCAGTCTTTTGCTCTTAGCTCCCTACTCTCCACTTACAGTATGTTGCAGAGTCAATGGAAAGGATTCCAAGTGTGTGATAGAAATAAGGGTGACACGATAATGGTATTCCAGTATTTGAGAGGCTGCCACAAAGAAGAGGGGGTCAAACTATTCTCCAAACCACCAGAGGACAGGACAAGAAACAGTGGTTGGAAACTGATCAAAGAGAGAGGCAACCTGGAATTAAGGAGAAACTTCCTGACAGTGAGGACAATCAACCAGTGGAACAGAGGTTGCCTTCAGAAATCATGGGCGCTCCATCCCTGGAGATTTTTAAGAAGAGGCTAGACAGTCACTTGTCTGAGATGGTGTAGGTTCTCCTGCTTGAGTGGGGGGCTGGACTAGAAGACCTCCAAGGTCCCTTCCAGCTCTATTCTATTCTATTCTATTCTATTCTATTCTATTCTATTCTATTCTATTCTATTCTATTCTATTCTATTCTATTCTATTCTATTCTATTCTATTCTATTCTATTCTTCCACTCCATTATTCTATTCTATTCTATTCTATTCTATTCTATTCTATTCTATTCTATTCTATTCTATTCTATTCTATTCTATTCTAGTCTAGTCTAGTCTAGTCTAGTCTATTCTAGTCTATTCTAGTCTATTCTAGTCTATTCTAGTCTAGTCTAGTCTAGTCTATTTCTACTTCTATTTTTATTTCTATTTCTATTTTTTCTATTTCTATTTTTTCTATTTCTATTCAACGGTTGGATTCAGCTTGGAGAATGGTTGTGAAAGTTAGACCTTAAAAAAGCAGGATGGGAAGAAAATGGACTCCTTTGAGCTATGGCGCTCCAGAAGTCTCCTGCAGATTTCTTGGATAGCACAAAGGTGACTGACAAGGAAGTACTGGAATGCGCAACATCAGACATGCCCTGGAAAGTAAAAATCACAAAATTGTCTGTCCCTTATTTTGGCCATGGAGAAAGCAATTATGCTTGGAGGAAAAGAAAGAAAAAGAAAGAAAGTCCAGTTGCCTCCTGAAAGAAAAAAAAAAAGCACTTTTGGGATAACCAAGACCTGGATGATGGAGAAACTCCATGGACGTTTAGCGATGCACTTTGGGATGAACGCCCTTCGGACAGTACGGGGGAACAAACGGATTTCCAGAAAACATTGCAGACTCCGGGAACCATTTGCGCTTCAGTTTGAGATGCAGACAACGCGGACTCATCCCCAACTGCCTGTGCCTGTCTTCAACAGGGAAGGGACCCAGGGCAGAAAAAATCTTGCAGCCAAGAAGTTTCCACACCCATTTGCACCACTCAGGTGACTCTGAGGACACAGGTAAACCTCCAAGTGGATCATTATGAAGCTTTATTCATCGATAGGTTATATAAAAAGAGCTATATGGCATGGAGGCATCTATGCTTGTATGATAGAGAGAGAATGCATGCAAGAGAGAGAGAAAGATGAGAAGCTAAGAGCAGCCCCTGAGCAGAGGTATTTATGGGGGGTCTCGGCCCCTCCCTAACCATAAAACACTCTCTCCAATGGGGCTGCAGGGGTCTGAGACCCCTGGCTCATCAGTGGAAGCAAAGAAGCCTCTTTGCTTCCATCTGATGACCTTTTTGGGTAACTGCCAATGGCTGGCACAAAACATCTAACATCAATGACTCTCTAAAAGAAGGCAAATGACCAGCCGTCTGCATATTACACTATCCACAAACATACACTAGAATACATGTGGTCATTCAGCAAACTCCAATACACAGCAATTACAGCAGGGAACAGACAAGAGAGAAAGACTCCAGCAAAACACTTCCCTTTTATACTCAAGCTCTTAAAGGGATACAGACTCCTGCTGAGCCGTTCCTAATATTACCTCATTCATCTCACATTATACAAGCTGGTTAGCTTCTAAACTATTACCTTGACATTACCTAAATGGGAGATTTTATTTTATTTTTTATTTTTTAGGGTGGTTAAATGGACATTTTCATTTCAGCTCACAGGGAGGGAAGGATTAGTTGCTTTTTATAAGGCACCATTGCTTTTACCTCTGCTCAAAGATGCCATATTTGCATTAGAAGCTTCTAATGCAAAATTATATAAGAATAATTATGAGATGTTATGGTCTAAAGTACAGAAGGATCTAAATAATTGGAAGAAATTACTATTATCTTTGTTGGGGAAAATTGCAGCTGTTAAAATGAATGTTTTACCAAAGTTTCTTTTTTTGTTTCAAATGATACCTATTTTGAAAAAAGATGCTAATTTGGATGATTGGTAGAAGGGTATTAATAAATTTATCTGGGCGGGGGAAAAACCAAGAGTTAAACTTAAGATTTTACAAGACGCATGGGAAAGAGGAGGACTTAAGGTGCCTAATTTGAAATTATACTACGATGCGGTGGTTTTAACACTGGTTAGTGATTGGCTTAATTTAACAAATAAAAGTATACTTTATCTTGAGGGATGGGATTTATTTTATGGGTGGCATGCATATTTAATTTATGATAAAAAATATTGTAATTTTTATAAAACTTTTCAATAAAAAAAGATCCCATATTTGCAAACTATCCATCCAATCTCTTTCTCTCTGCTCTATATTTGGGTGCATAGGTCAGAATTCACCATTAGCTATCCTAGAAATACCCAGATTCCTGCAACTGTTCTCCATATGTTTTAGCCTCCAGTGCCCTGATCATCTTTGTTGCTCTTCTCTGCACTCTTTCCAGAGTCTCAATATCTTGTTTATATTGCAGTGACCAGAACTGGATGCAGTATTTCAAGTGTGGTTTTACTAAGGCTTTATAAAGTGGTATTAGTCCCTCCCATGATCTTGATTCTATCCCTCTGTTAATGCAGCCTAGGACTGTGTTAGCATTTTTGGCTGCTGCCGCGCATTGCTGGCTCATATTTAAGTGACTGTCCACTAGGACTCCGAGATCCCTCTCACAGTTGCTACTATTGAGCAAGGTACCACCTATACTGTACCTGAGCATTTGGTTTTTCTTGCCTAAATGTAGAACCTTACGTTTTGCACCATTGAATTTCATTTTGTTCGATAGCGCCCAGGTGTTCAAGTCTGTCCCGATCCTCCTGTATCTTAAGCCTGTCTTCTGGAGTGTTGGCTATTCCTGCCAGCTTAGTGTCCTGAACTATTCCTAAGCTCTAGAGACATGCACAGAATTCTAAAAATTTGGGGAAAAGTGTAGGAAAAATAATGTCCCGTGGTTAAGGTTGTGGATGAAAACAAAGGCTGATTTTATTGTTGTTCTTTTTCATTCATAGAATGGAGAGCCATGACAAAGCCAATTAAGGCTTTGTGATAAGAGACATTTAGTCAGACTGAGCCTTTGTATATATCCCCTTATGTCAAAGTTCATCACCATGAAACCTGATGATCTTTGCTGACAAACAAATCTCAGTGAATGAGTCACAGAGTGATGAATTTCCTCACTGGAAGTATTTCTCTCGTTGTTTTCTATCAATGTTGCTTGCAAATCTGCTTTGGCATTTCTTGCATACCTCTGATTTGAAGAAAAAAAAAGATCCATCCATGTTGCCAAAGAATCAACACTATAAGAGAGTTGGAAGGGACCTTGGAGGTCTTCTAGTCCAACCCCACCCTGCTCAAGCAGGAGAACCTCTATCATTCTGGATAAACGATTGTCCAATCACTTATTAAAAACATCCAGTGATGGAACACCCACACATTCTGGAGACCAATTGTTCCGCTGATTATTCTCACTGTCAAGAAATTTCTCCTTAGTTCCAGATTGGTTCTCTCCTTGATTAGCTTCCATCCGTTGCTTCTTGTCCTGCTTTCAGGTGCTTTGGAGAATAGCTTGACTCCCTCTTCTTTGGGGCAGCCCCTGAGATACTGGAAGACTGCTATCATGTCCCCCTTCGTCCTTCTCTTCATTAAACTAGACATACCCAATTCCTGCAACCGTTCCTGATATGTTTTAGCCTCCAGTCCCCTGATCCTCTTGGTTGCTCTTCTCTGCACTCTTTCCAGAGTCTCAACATCTTTTGTACATCGTGGTGACCAAAACCGGATGCGGGATTCCAAGTCACCCGGTGGGAAAGAGTGTGAACACAACCTCGTCTCTGCCATCTGCAAATGTGGTTTGTCCCCATTTATAAACCCCCGCCTCTCGTGCGAAGATCCTTGAAAGCCTCGGCAGCGTTGCTCCGCCAGGATCTGAACGGTCCCAAGGAGAACCTTAGGAGACAATCAAAGGACTCGACTAAACCATTTAAGCTCTGCGGAGGAAGTCTCCGTAGGCAGCAATTACATTTCCAAGGAAAATGTTTTACAATTGTAATTAGACATAATAGGAAGAACGGGTTGGGTTGGGGGGTTTTTTGTGTGTGTTTTGTTTTTTTCCCCTTGCCTTTATCCTTTTCCCAGGGCGAGTCAATTTAATTCTTAAATACAAGAGACATAATTGATTTTAGCCCTAGATTAGTACTGCAAATGATCTATATGCATTCTTGCTAATGGAACCAGAGGTTTGGATTTCCTTGGGGACCTCAGACCAACCCACTTCGTGGTAGCATATTAAACCCTGACAGGTTAGCTAACAGGAGAAGAAGGGGTTGGAAAAAAGGAGGGAGAGAGGATCAAATACCCCACAGATTAACAATTTAACCGAATAATTAATGTTGCACTCTTTCTACTTAATTACAGAGTGTATACACAAACCTATTGCTATTATTCTAAAGACCACAAAGGGAAAAAGAGCAGGCGGAGAGGGGCGGTATCCATTGCTGCTGTAAACGGCAGGCTGATCCGAGGCGATTTTGACGCAACAATTTTTTTTCACGGTGGAATGCAAATCGGCTACCACTTCAGCCAGCAATGCAGACAGCAAAAAACGACCGAGGCCGATCCCATTGGGAGCCATCTCTGGGATGCTTCCTTCGTCCCTGGGAAGGAAATGCAACCGCTACGGGAGAGAGAGATGCAGAAGAGGCATCGTAACATGTTCCGGCCATCAGTGGGAAGAGGAGAGTGCCTGATTTAATTGTGTCGGCTTCTTGTTCATCCTGAATTTGATGAATGCGTTCTTTTGGCATGAAGATGTCTGATCTTTTTTTAAGCCATGTTTTCCTGACCACTATCTAGGACAGAGGTCCCCAACCTTTTGGGCACCAGGGACCAGTTTCGTGGAGAGAGGTTTTTCCGCGGACTGGAGGGTGCGTGGTTTTGTGTGCTGCCTGCATCCCACGGATGGGGCTTGGCTTGTTTGTGCGGCACCGGTTGCTGGCATGTGGTGGCCCGGTACTGAACCACGGACTGGGGGTTGGGGTGTCTTTGCTTAATCTGATTGCCACCTTCACCTCCAACTACATTTGGAACTCCTTCCATGAATTGGTCATGTCTGGTCTAATGAAAAGGACTTGGAGTGACATGATAGCCGTCTCCCACTATCTCAGGGGCTGCCCCAGAGAAGAGGGAGTCAAGCTACTCTCCAAAGCAACAGAAGGCAGGACAAGAAACAACAGATGGAAACTTATCAGCCTAGAACTAGGAAGAATTTCCTAATACAATCCTGGGTTGTATAAATGGAGGCATAGGATCAAGATCACACAAAGTACTAATACTGCTTTGTTGTTGTTGTTGTTGTTGTTAGTTGCGAAGTCGTGTCCGACACATCCTGACCCCACGGACAGCATTCCTCCAGGTCTTCCTGTCCTCTACCATCTTCTGGAGTCCACTTAAGCTCACACCTACTGCTTTATAAAACCCTAGTAAGACCATATCTGGAATATTGCAACCAATTTTGGTCACCATACTACAAAAAAAATATCGAGACCTTGGGAAAGGTTCAGAGAAAAGCAACAAAGATGATTAGGGTTCTGGGGGGTAAAACATATAAGGAACGGTTGCTGGAATTGGATATGTCATCTTTAATGAAAAGAAGGCCTGGTGTGACAAGATAGCCATCTCCCAATCTCTCAGGGGCTGCCCCAAAGAAGAGGGAGTCAAGCTACTCTCCAAAGCACCTGAAGGCAGGACAAGAAGCAATGTATGGAAACTGACCAAAGAGAGAAGCAACCTGGAACTAAGGAGAAACTTCCTGACAGTGAGAACAATTATCCAGTGGAACAACCTGCCTCCAGAAGTTGTGAATACTCCAACATTGGAAGTTTTAAAGAAGAGATTGGACAGCCATTTGCCTGAAATGGAATAGGGTTTCCTGCCTGATCAGGGGGTTGGACTAGATGACCTCCAAGGTCCCTTCCAATTCTGTTAGCCTGCTATTCCATGGATTGTGGCACCAACCTAAGCCAGGGTGTTTTAGGTATAAGTAGTCCTTGATTTATAACCATAGTGGAGAGGAGAATTTCCATTCCTCAGAAAAGCAGTTGACAAGTAATTCGCCCCTGATTTTACAACGTTTCCCCACCCCCACCCCCACACACAGTTTGATCACTTGATGAATGATCTTGATTCTATGCCTCTGTTTATACCAACCAGGATTGTGTTAGCTTTTTTGGCTGCTGCTGCACACGGCTGGCTCATGGTCAAGCGATCGTCCACTAGGACTCCAAGGTCCTTCTCACCGTTGCTGTTTTTGAGCCAGGTCTCGCCGAATCTGTACTTGTGCCTTTGATTTTTCCTGCCTAAATATGAAACTTTGCTTTTCTCCACATTAAAACTCATTTTGTTGGATAGGGCCCACTCTTCTTTCTGGCAGAGAGGATCAACCTATTGTCCAAAGTGTCTGAAAGCAAGTGTCCTACACACCAGATTCATCCTCCTTACCAATAGCACGTAGACTTATATACTGCTTCACAATCCTTTACAGCCCCCTCTAAGCGGTTTTACAGCAGGTTGCCCCCAACAATCTGGGTCCTCATTTTACTGACCTTGGAAAGATGGAAGACTGAGTCTGTTAAATATTCGGTTCTTGAGGCATTAAGCGAGACGAAGTGTTGAAACAGCAACAAGTTTATGGTAACTTAGAACAGAACAGAAGCAAGATAATAGCTGCTGCACAGCTATTTATACAGTTGGCCTCTAGGCGGTGACCAATAGGTTTAAAGTAGCAATTTTCCCGCCCCAAACCTAATTATCAGCCTGGAGACAGCAAGTCTGGCTCAGTAACAGCAACCCTTACATAACAGACAGAAAGTAGGTCAGACATTAAGCAAGCAGTCAGACATTAAGCAAGTGAATTAAAACAGATAAGGCCAATTCATTACAGAGTCATCCTTGATCCTGGTGAGGATCAAACCCCTGGCAGTGGGCAGAGTTATCCTGCAGTACTGCATTTTAACCACTGCACCACCACAGCTCTATCTTGAACTCAAGTGACCTGGTCTTCCTTTGATGGCCTGTCCACTCAGGGATGGCTTTTAATGACTGTCAGGACTCTGATGCAAATGCTGATCAATGCACAGATTGTGGGTCCCACCACTGGGAAACTGCAGCCACATTCAGAGCAGGAGACACCCAGTCCTTCAACGTTATTAAAACACAGGGCTTTAATTTCTTGTTCTGCAGCTACTCCAGTTTCAAGTCCTTATTGATCTTCCTTTGCAACAATTATCCTCCATTCAGAGAATCAAAAGGGAGGAGGTAGCAAAACACAAGTGAAATAACAAAAAGCTCTTCAGGCCTTGATCCATATTTTCTCCACAAGGCCAGCATATCAAGAATAATCCCTGATTCAGATATTTCTCTCCATTTTTTTAAAAAAAATCATTGCTTTTTGACTTCGGAATCCTTCTGTTACCAAAAGGAAGTTTCTCCTTCCTCTCGACCATTTTCAATTTGCTGAGTTCAGTCATTTTTTTCATTATTTAGGGTTTGGGGTTTTTCTGTTTTGTTTTTTTTGTTTTGTTTTGTTTTTTGAAATATTTTTCATGTATCTGCATTCGAGGCCATGTCTGTTTGGGGTCATATACTGTATAATGATGTATGTCCATTTTTACAAAGGAATTATCCCCAATAGAAGGGCATTTTGCATGCAAATTTTGCCTAAATAAATAGGTCTCTGATTGCTATTGTGCATTTGTGTTTGTGAGTGAGGCAGAGTGTAAAACTGCATCACAAATAGTTGTGTTTCAGCTTGAATAACAACTGCAAATGGGCAAATTGGAATTGTGACATTCTTCTCTGCTCCTAATTATATCATATACTTTTTCTTTCTCTCTCTGTCTCTCTCTGTGTGTGTCTCTCTCTCTCTCTCTCTCTCTCACACACACACACACAAAACATACACACACACAAAGAGAGAGAGAGAGAGAGAGAGAGAGAGAGAGAGAGAGAGAGAGAGAGAGAGAGAGAGAGAGAGAGAGAGAGACCTTAATTCTACTATTTTACCAATATTTCCTGTTTTTTTCCACTTAATTTTTCCACTGGATTTTTTTTCTTCTCTTTAATCGTGCCTGATTTTTGAAGACTCTGTCCCTCCACTTTTCTTTGCCAGTTTATGGAAGTGGTTTGCCACTGCCTGCTTCCTAGGGCTAAGAGAGAGTGGCTGGTTTAAGTTTATATTATAAATTAGAATAGAATAGAATAGAATAGAATAGAATAGAATAGAATAGAATAGAATAGAATAGAATAGAATAGAACAGAACAGAACAGAACAGAACAGAACAGAACAGAACAGAACAGAACAGAACAGAATAGAATAGAATAGAATAGAATAGAATAGAATAGAATAGAATAGAATAGAATAGAATAGAATAGAATAGAATCTCTCATTGTTTATATAGCCATGGTGGTGCAGTGGTTAGAATGCAATATTGCAGGCTAACTCTGCCAACTGCCAGCAGTTCGATTTTGAGCAGCTCAAGGTTGACTCAGCCTTCCATCCTTCCAAGGTTGGTAACAAGAGGACCCAGATTGTTGGGGGCAAAATGGTGACTCTTTAAATCGCTTAGAGAAAGCTGTAAAGTCCTTCTCTTCATTAAACTAGATCTACCCAATTCCAGCAACTATTCTTTATATGTTTTAGCCTCCAGTCCCCTGATCATCTTTGTTGCTCTTCTCTGTACTCTTGGCTGATGGGGCTTTTCAATGATTCAAAGGTTCCCTTTTAGAGAAGCTGGTTTATCTCCTTTTCATACACCAGGCGACAATTTTGGGCAGTCTCTGTAGTGATTCACAAAAGGTCTAAGGGCTTGTTCGCCATTCCCGAGAAGCCTTCTGAAGCCTACCAGGGACTTGGTAAGTGATGGAAGGAAGAGAAGGGGCTTCTTTGAATAACTGTTGTAAGTAACAAGCAGCACCTATGATGGATATTCTAGTTCTCCGAAGGAACAAACACGAATGTGGTGTCTGATTTTTTGTTTAAATCCAGATCAGACTGGCTAGAGGGGTTAGGGATAGGGATATGGATGGGGATGGGGTAGGCATAGGCATAGGGGTAGGGGTGGGGGTGGGGGTGTGGTAGGATGGGATGGGATGAGATGGGATGGGGATGGTTTAGGGTATGTTAGGGTAGGGTAGGGGTAGGGATAGGGGTGGGGATGGGGGTGGGGTCGGATGGGATTGGATGAGAATGGAGATGGGGATGGGGAAGGGTAAGGTAGGGGTAAGGGTAGCGATGGGGTGAGGATGGGGTAGGGATGAGGTGGGGATGGGGTAGGAGTAGGGGTAGGAGTAGGGGTAGGGGTAGGGGTAGGGATGGGGTGGGGTGGGGTGGGGATGGAGATTGGGATGGGGTAGGGGTAGGAAGAATGGAAGGTTGAATCAACCCTGAGCCCATCAGGATCGAACTCCAGGCTGCAGGCAGAGCTTGCCTGCAATACTGCACTCTAACCACTGCACCTTCAGAGGAAGGAAGGAAGGAAGGAAGGAAGGAAGGAAGGAAGGAAGGAAGGAAGGAAGGAAAGATGCGAAGGAGGGAGGGAGAGAGGGAAGGAGAGAAGGAAGGAAGGAAGGAAAGAAGGAAGGAAGGAAGGAAGGAAGGAAGGAAGGAAGGAAGGAAGGAAGAAAGGAAGGAAGGAAGGAAGGAAGGAAGGAAGGAAGGAAGGAAGGATGGATCTGGGTCCTCTTTTTACTGACCTAGGAAAGAAGGCTGCATCAACCTTGAGCCGGTCAGGATCGAACTCCTGGCTTTGGGCAGAGTTTGCCTGCAATACTGCATTCTAAAAACTGCACCACCAGGGCTCTTAACTATACAGAATTCAGTCCACAGCCATTAACGTTGACACACATCTACCAGTTTTTAGTATTACTAAACACAACCCTTGGAAGCAGTTATCAAATCTGAATGCTTTGCATGCCATTTCTCTAAATCTCTGCAAAATAATTTGCCTGCAAAACAGAAGAAGGGACTTCCGAGACCAATTCACCATACTAAACTTTATTTTAGTTTAGCAATATTTAACACGGTCTCCCTCCAAGGAGGGACTTGTTCTGACTTCCTTTAATAGAGGAGCAGATTGTGGTTCTCGTGCCTCTGCTTCTATCTCATAATTAAATTCTAGCAGTTAATCAAAGGAAATTATCTTGTCACAGAAAGCCAGACGTAGCTAGGTAAGTAAGTTGGGGGGAAATGTAATTATTAATCTGGTTTGTTTTTTCCCCCTTTAAGCTGAAGTAATGAAGTTCTGAAGAGAAACTAACAATGTCCTGTGGCATTCTTCAAAACCTAAGGCAATTTACAGGAATTTATCACTAACGTTATGGAAAGATTCACCAAATAAAGGAAAAGTCCAATTACCTTCTAAAATAAGAAGATAAAAACAGCCTTTTGGAATGGAATGGAATGGAACGGAACGGAACGGAATGAAACGGAATGGAGTAGAGTAGAGTAGAGTAGAATAGAGCAGAGTACAATGGAACAGAATAGAATAGAATAGAATAGAATAGAATAGAATAGAATAGAATAGAATAGAATAGAATGGAATGGAATGGAATGGAATGGAATGGAATGGAATGGAATGGAATGGAATGGAATGGAATGGAGTGGAGTGGAGTGGAGTGGAGTGGAGTGGAGTGGAGTGGAATGGAATGGAGTGGAGTGGAGTGGAGTGGAGTGGAGTG
>NC_139513.1:287402331-287407331 GCF_947247035.1 Vipera ursinii | reverse complement strand
GCAAATCAAAACACACAAGCAAATTGGTGAAAAGGATTAGAATCCGATTCAGAAAAGGCTGGAAGGAACCTTGGAGGTCATCTAGTCCAACCCCCTGCTCAGGCTGGAAACCCTACACCATTTCAGACAAATGGCTGTCCAGTCTCTTCTTAAAAAGTTCCAGTGTTGGAGCATTCATAGCTTCTGGAGGCAGGTAGTTCCACTGATTAATTATGCTCACTGTCAGGATATAGAATAGAATAGAATAGAATAGAATAGAATAGAATAGAATAGAATAGAATAGAATAGAATAGAATAGAATAGAATAGAATAGAATGGAATGGAATGGAATGGAATGGAATGGAATGGAATGGAATGGAATGGAATAGAATGGAATAGAATAGAATAGAATAGAATAGAATAGAATAGAATAGAATAGAATAGAATAGAATAGAATAGAATAGAATAGAATAGAATAGTAAATATGGAATGGAATAGAGTAGAGTAGAGTAGAGTAGAGTAGAGTAGAGTAGAGTAGAATAGAATAGAATAGAATAGAATAGAATAGAATAGAATAGAATAGAATAGAATAGAATAGAATAGAATAGAATAGAATAGAATAGAATAGAGCTGGAAGGGACCTTGGAGGTCTTCTAGTCAAATAATAATAATAATAATAATAATAATAATAATAATAATAATAATAATAATAATAATAATAATAATAATAATAATAATAATAATAATAATAATAATAATAATAATAAGAAGAAGAAGAAGAAGAAGAAGAAGAAGAAGAAGAAGAAGAAGAAGAAGAAGAAGAAGAAGAAGAGAAGAAGAAGAAGAAGAAGAAGAAGAAGTTGTGGTAGGGACCTTGGAGGTCTTCTAGTCCAACCCCCCTGCTCAAGCAGAAGCCCCTATACCTTTTCAGGCAAGTGGCTGTCCCGTCTCTTCTTAAAAGCCTCCAGTGATGGAGCGCCCACTATTTCTGGTGGCAAGCTGTTCCACTGGTTAATTGTCCTCACTGTTAGAAATCTTCTCCTTAATTCCAGGTTGCTTGTCTCCTTGATTAGTTTCCATCCATTGTTTCTCATCCTGCCTTCTGGTGCTTTGGAAAATAAGCTGACCCCCCCCTTTTTTTGTGTGGCAGCCCCTCAAATGCCGGAATACTGCAATCATATCACCCCCCCCCCCAAGTCCTCCTTTTCTCCAAACTAGCCATACCCAAATCCTGCACCCGTTAACGTTCACATTAAATGAACATTTTCTCTCTGCAGAGGAAAAAAAAAGATCACATTTAAGTGAACTTGGAAAACTTCAGGATGGAAGTTTCTGGGGAGCTTCAACATACAGAGTAAAATTGTTCTAGCAAGGTCAGACTCTGGATTTTATGACAGCCATGTGTCGCTCGCATGCTGCCAACAAATGTATGCACACAGGCAACACAGATTTTCTCTTTAGACTTGAGGGGGCAAGCTGGAGATGGGGAAGAATTGAAATTTTATTTATTTATTTATTTATTTATTTATTTATTTATTTATTTATTTATTTATTTATTTATTTATTTATTTGGATTTATATACCGCCTCTCTCCGAAAGGACTCGGGGCGGTGTACAGGGCAATTAAAACACTACAAACAACACATAATGTATAAAAATTAAAATGAGATTAAATTATTCCATTGTGCAGGTAGTCCTCAACACACGAACACAATTGAACCTAGAACCATAGTCCTAGTAAGTGAGGCGCCCATGCAATACTGGCTTTTGCATTGCGATTGTTACAAAGAGTATGGGGTGCCTCAGAGAGTTGCTGAACAAATGGCCATGAGTCAAGGACTATCTTGACTATCTTGATTCATTTGATTTCATGAGTACTTCAGGTGCTGGAGGGTTGGGGGAAGGTCCACGCACAGATGTATAAAATCACATTCTTCAATTCCCAAGAGTTTAAGCTATAAAAGCAATAATCTACTATGGGGTGCCACTAATGACACACAGAGCCTGATTGATCTCATAGGCTACACACAAACACCCGCACAGAGAGATATCCTCCAGGATTTAAGGTGCCCGTTGAGTGTATCTCATCACTCGAGTGTCCTCGATATAGGATTTGGGTTTGGCTAGTCTAAAGAAAAGAAGATATAGGGGGGACATGTTATCAGTCTTCCAGTATTTGAGGGGCTGACACAAAGAAGAGGAGGGGGTCAAACTATTCTCCAAAGCACCAGAGGGCAGGACGAGAAACAATGGATGGAAACTGACCAAAGAGAGAAGCAACCTGGAATTAAGGAGAAACTTCCTGATAGTGAGAACAATTAACCAGTGGAACAGCTTGCCTCCAGAAATCATGGGTGCTCCATCACTGGAGATTTTAAGAAGAGGCTGGGCAGCCATTTGTCTGAGATGGTATAGGTTCTCCTGCTTGAGCAGGGGGCTGGACTAGAAGACCTCCACGGTCCCTTCCAGCTCTATTCTATTCTATTCTATTCTATTCTATTCTATTCTATTCTATTCTATTCTATTCTATTCTATTCTATTCTATTCTATTCTATTCTATTCTATTCTATTCTATTCGCAAACATTTGAATGGTTTTCTCTCTTGCCATAATTTTTTCTCTTCTATTTTAACATTTGTTGTTCAGTTGCTAAGTGTTCTGTGACTCTTTGCAACCCAGTGAACTGTAGCACTCCAGGGGCTGGTTGTCCTCCACTGTCTCCCAGAGTTTGCCCAAAGTCATGCTCATTGTATCTAACTATCTAACCATCTCATCCTCTGCCGTCACCTTCTCCTTTTGCTTTCCATCTTTCTCAACTTCGGGGGACTTCTCCAACGAGTCCTCTCGTTGGGCGGCCAAAGTATTTGAGCTTCAGTTCAGGACCTGTCCTTCCAATCAACCTTAGGGTTGATTTCCTTTAGGATTGGCTAATCAGGTCTCCTTGTAGTCCAAGGACTCTCGAGAACTAAGGAGAAACTTCCTACCAGGGAGGACAATTAACCCGTGAAACAACTTGCCTCCAGAAGTTGTGGATGACAAGATTGGAGTCTTCCAATACTTTCTGACTTCCGCAAGAAGGTCACCATTGTGGAGTCTTGATAAGATTGTGGGTGCCTCGGTAAGGCCACACTTGGAATCCTGCATCTGGTTTTCATCGCCACCATCTTGAAAAAGACATTGAGACTCTAGAAAGAGTGCAGAGAAGACCAACAAAGATGGCTTAGGGAGCTGTGCTGAGAAAGAATGACTGGCGCAAGGTCACCCGTTCGGCTTTCATGCTTAAGGTGGGACTAGAATTCACAATCTCCTGGTGATCGGCTGAGAATCACAAGCTGGATTTCCTGCCTAAGGCGGGACTAGAACTCACCATCAGCGCTCGGCTGCATGAACAGAGGGATGGAATCCAGATCACGTGAAGGGTTAATACCACTTTACAAAGCCTTAGTAAGGCCACGCTTGGAATATTATGTCCAGTTTTGGTCACCATGATGTGAAAAAGAATAGAATAGATATCGGTCCCTTCCAACTCTCTTGTTCTGTTACTCTTTTAAACAGGGGTCCCCAACCCCCAGTCTGTGGACCGGTACCAGACCGCATCATGCCAGCAACTGGTCTGCACAAACAAGGAAAGCCCCATCTGCGAGATGCAGGCAGTACACAAAACTACACACTCTCCAGTGCACGGAAAAACCTCTCTCCACGGAACCTGTCCCTGGTACCCGAAAGGTTGGGGACCTCTGGTCTAGTCATGATGTATGACAGTAAAAGGAATCTGTGTGGATTTCACTCCGCTAGTCATTGCCGACTCTAGAGAGACCTCTGTTTTAAAACATATATTTCTAGGATGTGCTAAAAGCACCTGAAGGCAGGACAAGAAGCAACGGATGGAAACTAACCAAGGAGAGAAGCAACCTGAAACTAAGGAGAAACTTCCTGACAGTGAGAACAATGAACCAGTGGAACAATCTGCCTCCAGAAGCGGTGAATGCTCCAACACTGGAGGTTTTTAAGAAGAGACTGGCAACCATTTGTCTGAAATGGTATAGGGCTTCCTGCCTGAGCTGGGGGTTGGACTAGAAGACCTCCAAGGTCCCTTCCAACTTTATTACTACTCTAGAAAGAGTGCAGAGAAGAGCAACAAAGAGGATCAGAGGACTGGAGGCTACGACATATGAAGATCAGTTGCAGGAACTGGGTATGTCCAGTTTAAGAAAGAGAAGGACGAGGGTGACAGGATAGCACCCATTGCTTCTTGTCCTGCTTTTGTCCAACCTCAGCCTGATGTTACCCTTCGGAAGCCGAGCCCTGAACTCAGAGCTGGTGCACACAAAACAGATGTTCCTCCACTGTGCCGTTGCCATTTGAGCCTCCAGACGGGCAGGAAACCATAAACTTCACATCTTTTCCCTTTGGGTGGCTTGTGCTGACTAGGCCTGGGCTTGGAGGGGTGTCTGTGAACCCTCCCCAGATCTGTTTATATTGCAGGAATTTTTTTCCACCCTGTATTTGGGCTTAAACGCTCTTGCATTGCCTCTGGCAATGAAAGCCGGGCCCGAGCAAATTACACCTTGGCTTCAGTCAATGCCTGTATCGGTTGCAGTCAACGATTCTGCTTTGGCAAAAACCAAAAGAAGAAGAAGGAAAAAAAAACTTGGCAGTGCCCCGCCTGTCGTGTAGCTGAGCTCGAATAAAATAAAGAGCCCCATTCCGTTCATATGGGCCAGATTAAAGTGGGCTGGGGAGAGGGGCTGGGGGGGTGGGGGGAGAAACCAAAGAACCGGGCCCTTAGATGCAAACCTGGATTTCATTACAACTCTAGTCTCTTCCACTATCTGGCCGACCCAATGACACATGCAGGGTGGTATGTTAGTGGCAAGGAAGAAGGTCAGAATCTGGGAGGGAGGGAGGGAGGGAGGGAGGGAGAGAGGGAAGGAAGAAGGAAGACCAAAGGAGGGAGGGAGGGAGGGAGGAAGGAAGGAAGGAAGGAAGGAAGGAAGGAAGGAAGGAAGGAAGGAAGGAAGA
>NC_139513.1:287370733-287402131 GCF_947247035.1 Vipera ursinii | reverse complement strand
GGGGGCAATTAAACTGACTTTGTAATAATGCCGCTTGGGGGGTGTGTGTGTGAAAGCCCTAATAAGCAGGCATATACATAGAATGAAGGCTACTGCTAAGCTTGTAAGACGCCCTGAGTCTTCGGAGAAGGGCGGGATGTAAATGGGATTTTTTTAAAAAAACTCCCAGAATTCCTCAGCCAGGCATGCTAACTGAGGAATTCTGGGAGTTGAAGTCCGCAAGTATAGGGTTTCCTGGTATAGGGTTTCCTGCTTGAGCAGGGGGTTGGATTAGATGACCTCCAAGGTACCTTCCAACTTTATTATTATTATTATTATTATTATTATTATTATTATTATTATTATTATTATTATCATCATCATCATCATCATCATCATCATCATCATCATCATCGCCTTGGTGGAGCAGTGGGCTAATGCCTCCTTAAGTAACACCAGCTGCCTGCAATTAGTGCAGGTTCGAGTCCCACCAGGCTCAAGGTTGACTCAGCCTTCCATCCTTCCCAGGTAGGTAAAATGAGGACCCAGATTGTTGGGGGCAATTAAGCTGACTTTGTAATAATGCCGCTTGGGTGTGTGTGTGAAAGTCCTAATAAGCAGGCATATACATAGAATGAAGGCTACTGCTAAGCTTGTAAGCCGCCCTGAGTCTTCGGAGAAGGGCGGGATATAAATGGAATTTAAAAAAAAAACTCTCCATAATCATCATATTGCTAACAAATAACAAATAACTAATGATACATCATATAAAACCACTACTTATTCAAATGCTAAATGAAACTTTTTAGTCCCATATTTATTCTGAATATATTCGATCCACCTTCTCCATTCCACAATGTATCTCTGTTGCGATTGGTCTTTCAAATACGCCGAAATCTTTGCCATTTCCGCCAAGTTAGAAACTTTCAAAGTCCACTCTTCTATAGTCGGCAGTTCCTCCTTCTTCCAGTGAGGATCAGTTACATAGAACCAGACTTGGGAGGAGCCAATGAAGCTGTTGACTGGACATCCTGAAGGAGATGTGGAGGCCACCCTGTGCATCATCGTTGCAGCATTGCCCAGTTGGTGCAAAACCGTGGTGGTGAGGTCCTGGGTGGGGTTTTTTTTTGAGCTTGGTCGTTTTCTTGCAGGCGTTTCATGACCCAACTAGGGCCTCCTCAGGGTACCACCGGTCAGAGAATGTCGGCTGGTGACCCCCAGGGGGAGAGCATTCTCGGTGGGCCGCACCAGTCCTTTGGAACCGCTTACCGGCTGAACTACGGACGGCCCCCGACCTTCGCTCCTTCCGGCGTGATCTAAAAACTTATCTATTCGAACAAGCCGGCCTGGTCTGATGGGTTTGGGGTTTTAACATTGTTTTTAACTAACTTACTACATTGGGCACAATCATTTAACTTTAAATCTTGGATCCTGTATTCTTATTGAACCTCTTCCGGGTGAGGTTCAAGGTCTTGGTGATGGTTTTTAAGTCCTTACATGGCATGGGTCCGGAATACCTTGGGGATCACCTGCTGCCGGCGTCGACTCCCCTCCGCCCTGTGCGTTCCCACAGAGAGGAACTCCTCAGGGTGCCTCCGGTCAGGGAATGCCGGCTGGTGGCCCCCAGGGGGGAGGGCTCTTCTCTGTGGGGCGCCCCGGAGCTATGGAACCAACTGCCGGTTGAGCTCCGGATGGCACCGGATCTCCGCTCCTTCCGGCGCGGGTTAAAGACCCATCTATTCAAACAAGCTGGCCTGGCCTGATGGGGGCATTCTAGGGTTTTTTTTAATGTTTTTTATACCTTGATTGTTTTAATTCGGGCAATAATTTAATCCCTTTTTAACTTTTGTATTTTCTATTTATATGCCCTGTTCACCGCCCTGAGTCCTTCGGGAGAAGGGCGGTATAAAAATTTAATAAACTTAAACTTAAACTTATTTTTATTGCCCTGTACACCGCCCTGAGTCCTTCGGGAGAAGGGCGGTATATAAATCAAATAAATAAATAAATAAATAAACATCATCAGCACTAGAAGGCAGTGGGGTTTGTAGTGAGGAGGAGGAGGAGGAGGAAGAGGAGGAGGAGGAGGAGGAGGAGGAGGAGGAGGAGGAGGAGGAGGAGGAGGAGGAGGAGGAGGAGGACTGTGGAGTCCTTGGTGCTCTTTGAGCTTGGTTGTGGTTTATTTTTATTTTTTTGGCAGACATTTCATCCAAGTAGGTAACAACCTCAGTGACCATCATGGGGTTTTGCTCTCTGTTTATACAACCCTTTGTAAGTATTGACGGAAGTGTCCTTGGTTGTTCCTTCGATAGGCTGTTGTTTGTTTGTTTCCCTGAGTTTGTAGTTCCTTGACTGGAGTGTTGCTTGCAGCTTGATTGCTAGTCTCGTATCAACTTCAGCGCTGGTCTCTACTTTTCATGGTGAAAGGAAACCAGGCCACCAAAGAACATGGACGCCATCCAAGCTGACACCAGTCAGAGCGTACAAAAAACTCAAAAGAAGTTACTGCAAGATCGGAAGAGGTGGAGAGACCTGGCCCACAGGGTCACCAACAGTCAGACACGACGGAAGGGAGAAATACCATCGTAATCTCCTCTTAACTGGGCGTTGGTTGCTGCTGAATAGGGCTTGGCTTTTTTGCTCGCTTCCGTTTTGCCTTTTAAATTATCCCTTGAATGGCAGGTACATGTTATTTATCTCTATGTGTCTGCTGATGGTTTTTTTTTTATATGGCTGTCAGACTTCCAGGAACTCTCTAGCATTTTTTGGATTTAGCTTGGTCTAGGTCGCTCAGAGTTTCCCAGCTGAAAAAATGAATAGAATAGGAATAGAATAGGAATAGGAATAGGAATAGGAATAGGAATAGGAATAGGAATAGGAATAGGAATAGGAATAGAATAGAATAGAACAGAACAGAAGAGAACAGAACAGAACAGAACAGAACAGAACAGAACAGAACAGAATAGAATAGAATAGAATAGATAGAATAGAATAGAATAGAATAGAATAGAAAATATGGAATGGAATGGAACGGAGCGGAGCGGAGCAGAGCGGAATAGAAGAGAAGAGAAGAGAAGAATTGGAAGGAACCTTGGAGGTCTTCTAGTCCAACCCCCTACTCAGGCAGGAAACCCTATACCATTTCAGACAAATGGCTGTCCAGTCTCTTCTTAAAAACCTCCACCTGCCTCCACAACTTGTGTAGGCAGGTTGTTCCACTGGTTAATTGTTCTGACTGTCAGGAAATTTCTCCTTAGTTCTAGGTTTGCTTCTCTCCTTGATTAATTTCCATCCGTTGCTTCTTGTCCTGCCTTTGGGTGCTTTGGAGAATAGCTTGACTCCCTCTTCTTTGGGGCATCCCCTGAGAGATTGGAAGACTGTTGTCGTGTGACACACACACACCCCAGTCCTTCTTTTCATTAAACTAGACATACCCAATTCCTGCCAATTGTTTTTCATACGTTTATAACATATAAAGATAATATGGAAGGAAGAGAGTCTTCTCTGCTTTTGCCCCTGCCCTATGGAGTTTTCTCCCCCAGAGGTGAGACAGGCCCCCATCTTTCAGAATAAGAGCATAACAGAGTTGGAAGGGACCTTGGAGGTCATCTAGTCCAACCCCCTGCTCAGGCAGGAAACCCTATACCATTTCAGACAAATGGCTGTCCATTCTCTTCTTAAAAACCTGTTGTTTCAGGTTGTTCCACTGATTAATTGTTCTAACTGTCAGGACATTTCTTCTTAGTTCCAAGGTTGCTTCTCTCTTTGGTTAGTTTCCATCTGTTGCTTCTTATCCTGCCTTCAGGTGCTTTGGAGAATAGCTTGACTCCCTCTTGTTTGGGGCAACTGTGGGGAAGTCTGTCCATGTGTTGTGCAGTTAAGGAGTTTTCATCCTGCCTTTTAACTGCTACTTGATTTTACATACATACCACAAATTTCAACATATTTACCAATTCCATGTTCACGTTTGGGTCATTTGCAGAGTTGCATTGCTTACATACCAGCATTGCAGGCAGACATCTGTGACCACGGGGTCCATCCTTCTGCTGATCCATTCATCCAGACAGAAAATGTTTAGTCTTCTCTTGTAAACACCCAGAAAGAAAAAGAAAAAAAAGAAGTATCTCTAGGTCCCTAGGACATCTGACTTCATTAGATTTGCTTTCCAGTACTTGATATTTCTCAATGTTCTTGGAACATTTTTCCAGCTTGTTTGAATCTTTTGTAATACGTCTTGCCCAGAAATCCAAACATATTTAAAATCAGGTCTCATCAATGCAGACCTCCCATGACTTCGAAAATGTAATTTGATTGGTGCAACTCTAGATGTCATTTATCATTTTTGCAATGGTATCACAGTGTCTGTGCATACTTAGTTTGCACGTAATTGCTATCTCAAAGCTCTCCTCTGCTCTCCTGTACTCTGCTCTCATCTCCTCCTCTACTTCCCTTCCCTTCTTCTACTGTCAACATATATAACATTAAAGTTCTCTCATCTTCTCCTCTCCTCTCCTCTCCCCCTTCCCCTCCCCACCTCTCTTCTCTCCTCTCCTCTCCTCTCCTTCCTCTTCTCTTCTCTTCTTTCTCTCCTGCTCCACTCCTTCCATTCCATTCTATTCCATTCCATTTTTCTCTCTTCTCTTCTCTTCTCTTCTCTTCTCTTCTCTTCTCTTCTCTTCTCTTCTCCTCTCTTCTCTTCTTTCTCTCCCACTCCACTCCTTCCATTCCATTCTATTCTATTCCATTCCATTTTTTCTCTCTTCTCTTCTCTTCTCTTCTCTTCTCTTCTCTTCTCTTCTCTTCTCTTCTCTTCTCTTCTCTTCTCTTCTCTTCTCTTCTCTTCTCTTCTCCTCTCCTCTCCTCTCCTCTCCTCTCCTCTCCTCTCCTCTCTTCTTTGTCTCCCGCTCCACTCCTTCCATTCCATTCTATTCCATTCCATTCCATTTTTCTCTCTTCTCTTCTCTTCTCTTCTCTTCTCTTCTCTTCTCTTCTCTTCTCTTCTCTTCTCTTCTCTTCTCTTCTCTTCTTTCTCTCCCACTCCACTCCTTCCATTCCATTCCATTCTATTCCATTCCATTTTTTCTCTCTTCTCTTCTCTTCTTCTCTTCTCTTCTCTTCTCTTCTCTTCTCTTCTCTTCTCTTCTCTTCTCTTCTCTTCTCTTCTCTTCTCCTCTCCTCTCCTCTCCTCTCTTCTTTGTCTCCCGCTCCACTCCTTCCATTCCATTCTATTCTCTTCCATTCCATTTTTTCTCTCTTCTCTTCTCTTCTCTTCTCTTCTCTTCTCTTCTCTTCTCTTCTCTTCTCCTCTCCTCTCCTCTCCTCTCTTCTTTGTCTCCCGCTCCACTCCTTCCATTCCATTCTATTCTCTTCCATTCCATTTTTTCTCTCTTCTCTTCTCTTCTCTTCTCTTCTCTTCTCTTCTCTTCTCTTCTCTTCTCTTCTCTTCTCTTCTCTTCTCTTCTCCTCTCCTCTCCTCTCCTCTCCTCTCCTCTCTTCTTTGTCTCCTACTCCACTCCTTCCATTCCATTCTATTCCATTCCATTCCACTCCACCCTATTTAAGAGATGTGGACTTCAACTCACAGGATTCCTCAGCCAGTATGGGTTGTGGGTGCTTTCTGAACTAGGTTGTTTTCTGGCAGATGTTTCATTTGGCCTCCCTCTTTCCCTCCCTCCCTCCCCTCTCCCCTCTCTCCTGTCCCCTCCCCTCTCCCCTCCCCTCCTCTTTCCTCTCCTGCACGCTTAGCAGTTTAAGATCTGCTCTTCTGCTTTCCCTGCTCCTTCGCTGAGATACACCGTTTCTGTGAAATATCTCTTTGCTATTTTCATCCCCTTTCTCTAACCTACCACAATTCCAGTCAATTCCTCTTGTCTTTCCTCTTACATTGTTGTCAAGGCTTTTGTTAGCAGCAGGAGAACATCAGCCCAGCAGAAGGGAATTAATCTGAGGGCAGGAGAGGAATGCTAAGAATGTAAACATGCAGCTGTTCTTCAAGAGATGAAGAGGAAGGGGGGGGGAATGCTGTACAGCTTTCAGCAGAACTGGCTGCAAATGCATTGTGTCATCTCTTCACCAGCAGAGACTTTCTCACTGTGATTTAACCGAAGGACAGAGTTGGAAGGGACTTTGGAGGTCTTCTAGTCCAACCCCCTGCTTAAGCAGGAGAACCAAAACCATTTCAGAGAAATGGCGCTCCAGTCTCTTCTGAAAAACCTCCAGTGATGAAGCACCCACAGTTTCTGGAGGCAAGCTGTTCCACTGGCTAATTGTTCTCACTGTCAGGAAATTCCTACTGTTGAAAGAAAAATCTTCATCAGGGTCCAGTCCAAGCCGGGAATAAGCAACGTGGAGACTGCTTTAGAAAGAAGGTTGTAGTTGATTGAAGAGGAGAGCCAGACAGAAATGTGACTCTGGAAAAAAAAAGTGATCACATGGAGCAGAGTGATGGGTTTTTATACCTCCTTGGGCTCTTGAGGTTGTTTCCTGTTCCTGTTTGAGGCTTTGTATTTCCTGTGTCATGCACTTTGACCTGAGTCTGAGTGTGCCCTTTTGGTATTCTGATGGTGGTGGGTTAATCCTATTATGTCCTGTCTTAGAGTTTGGGTGGGGTATGTAGATTTTAGGGGTCTTTGTCTTCCTAATTTCTTCAACTTCTAGCTGGAAGGCTCCAACCTTCCCGAATGGATTATCACATCTGCATGTCTACAGAGCTGGTTTCTGCTTGGAGGAGGGAGACTATTAAGAAAAACTGGGCATGCTTTTCTGCCTTTTTAAGATCCTTTGAGGAAATATAATATTCTGCCTATTTAATATTTCCCAAAATATTTCTTTCTCTGGATTCTCCCCACACTACATATTTATATCAGGATTCCATCTCATTCGATCAGTCACTCTATGTGAGTCTACATGCTTTTGATTTCCCTGCCTCTCTGCTGAAGCCAGTGATGATGTTGAGAGTTTGGGAAAAGTGCAGAGAAGAGCAACTAAGATGATTAAGGGCATGGAGGCTAAAACATAATAGTTGCAGGATTTGGGTATGTCTACTTTAATGAATGTCTACTTTAATGTCTACTTTAAAGGGACGCGGTGGCTCAGTGGGTTAGGATGCTGAGCTTGTTGACCAGAAGGTCAGCAGTTTGGTGGTCAAATCCCGAGTGCCGCGTAGCAGAGTGAGCGCCTGTTACTCGTCCCAGCTTCTGCCAACCTAGCAGTTCGAAAACATGTAAAAATGTAAGTAGAAAAATAGGGACCACTCCGGTGGGAAGGTAACAGCGTTCCGTGTTCCTTTGATGTCTAGTCATGCTGGCCAGATGACCACGGAGACTTCCTTGGACAAGCGCTGGCTCTTTGGCTTTGAAACAGAGATGAGCACCGGCCCCTAGAGTCAGAAACGACTAGCACGCATGTGCGGGGGAAACTTTACCTTTACCTTTTTTACTTTAATGAAAAGAAGGAATT
Source organism: Vipera ursinii (assembly GCF_947247035.1). Taxonomy (NCBI): domain Eukaryota; kingdom Metazoa; phylum Chordata; class Lepidosauria; order Squamata; family Viperidae; genus Vipera; species Vipera ursinii. Next base: position 287,394,694 of record NC_139513.1, on the reverse strand, counting down.
AGGGGTGACAGGATAGCAGTCTTTCAATCTCTCAGGGGTTGCCCCAAAGAAGAGGGAGTCAAACTATTCCCCAAAGCACCTGAGGGCAGGACAAGAAGCAACGGATGGAAACTAATCAAGGAAAGAACTAACCTAGAACTTTCCTGACAGTTAGAACAATTAACCAGTGGAACGACCTGCCTCCAGAAGTTGTGGATGCTCCACCACTGGAGGTTTTTAAGAAGAGATTGGAGAGACGCTTGTCTGAAATGGTATAGGGTTTCCTGCCTGAGCAGGGGATTGGTCTAGATGACCTCCGATGTACCTTCCAACTCTGTTACTCTGTTACTCTATAATTCTTTTTTTAAGAAGCATCCCTAGTTGGTGTGGTCATATCTTATTTGGAAGTTGTGGTTGAATTTCCTCTGATATGCAGCCTAACCAAATAGTTTTACTCCAAATTCATTTGGTAAATTTGTATATTTGTAGAAATGGAATCCAAACTGTAAACATTGAAGGAATGATATATGTTGTACATCTTCAAGCCATCATAAAAATGCATTTTTGGGGTTTTGGCTTTTTTTTTCAAATGTACCAAAAATATAGTTTTTGGCAAAGCTTAGCAATATCCTATAGATATACAAAAATTAGACTATTTCTATGGATGTTTAATGTGAGATAGAAACTCCAGCGTTCTTTTCCATTCTGCTTTGGGAAATGTTTCAAAAGTAATTCTAACTTCCAGAAATAGGATATCCCTAAGTTCTTTAAGGAATAGAAAAAAAATTATTTATGAAATCTGGAGAAAATCTTTAAACCAAAATAAACAGAACTGGCCTGGAATGTCTATAGGGAAATCATTTGGACTGCTATCACAATATAATATTTCTTTTCCTGGAGATGGGCCAATTAAGAATTCAAGTAGAAGGAATCACATCTTTGATTTTTCTTTTTTTATTTTTTTTTATTTTTATTCATAAATATAAAAAATCCCAAAGGAACAAAAAATACGAAAATAAGGCAAAGAAATTAAAATGCGCATTTTAAAAAAAACACATGTTCGTAGATTATTCCCCCCAGTTGAATACTGATAAATATATTTCAACAACAAGAGGCTTTCCCCCTTTATACATAGAGTGAATCAAGATCACATGAAATGTTAATACCACTTTACAATGCCTTGGAAAGGCCACACTTGGAGTACTGCATCACCACGATGTAAAAAAGATGTTGAAACTCTAGAAAGAGTGCGGAGAAGAGCAACAAAGAGGATCAGGGGACTGGAGGCTAAAACATATAAGGAACGGTTGCTGGAATTGGGAATGTCTAGTTTAATGAAGAGAAGGACGAGGGGGGACACGACAGCAGTCTTCCAGTATCTCAGGGGCTGCCCCAAAGAAGAGGGAGTCAAGCTATTCTCCAAAGCAGCTGTAGGTAGGACAAGAAGCAACGGATGGAAACTAACCAAAGAGAGAAGCAACCTAGAACTAAGAAGAAACTTCCTGACAGTTAGAACAATTAATCAGTAGAAGCAGGAAACCCTATACCATTTCAGACAAATGACTGTCCAGTCTCTTCTTAAAAACGTCCAGTGTTGGAGCATTCACAGCTTCTGGAGGCAGGTGGTTCCACTGATCAATTGTTCTCATGTCAGGAAGTTTCTCTTTAGTTCTAGGTTGCGTCTCTCCTTGATTAGCTTCCATCCATTGCTTCTTGTCCTGCCCTCAAGTGCTTTGGAGAATAGCTTGACTCCCTCTTCTTTGGGGCAGCCCCTGAGAGATTGGAAGACTGTTATCCTGCCCCCACTCATCCTTCTCTTCATTAAACAGGACATACCCAATTCCAGCAACCGTTCCTTATATGTTTTAGCCTCCAGTCCCCTGATCATCTTTGTTGCTCTTCTCTGCACTCTTTCTAGAGTCTCAACATCTTTTTTTACATTTTGGTGACCAAAACTGGATGCAGTATTCCAAGTGTGGCCTTACCAAGGCATTGTAAAGTGATATTAACGCTTCATGTGATCTGGATACTATCCCTGTGTTAATGCAGCCTAGCACTGTGTTGGCTTTTTTGGCAGCTGAAGCACACGGCTGGCTCACATTTAAGTGATTGTCACTAGGACTTCAAGATCCCTCTCACAGTTACTACTATTGAGCAAGGTACTACCTATACTGTACCTGTGCATTCGGTTTTTCCTGCCTAAATGTAGAAGCTTATTTTTTTTCACCATTGAATTTCATTTTGTTAGATAGCACCCAGTGTTCAAGTCTGTCCAGATCCTCCTGTATCTTAAGCCTGTAAGTTCTGGAGTGTTGGCTATGCCTGCCAGCTTGGTGTCGTCTGCGAATTTCATGAGTTTCCCATCTATCCCCTCATCCAAATCGTTGATGAGGATGTTGAAGAGTACTGGGTTGGTCCTGCCTAAGAATGCATTCAGCCATAATTTATTGTCAATAATGCCTGCTGCTTGGGCAGAGATCATAAAAGGCAAGATGTCAGTTGTGGCTCTTGTTATAGTTGTTGACTTATCTCCCCCAATGGACACCCTGACTGCTGGTTGTCTTGATGCAACTTGTTCCATTGAGTCAAGGAAGACCTCACAGTTAAATCTGCCCAATGGGCTAACATTGAACTGACTCTCTTGATTTGATTTGCTTTATTGATTCATTCCAACTCAACGTTTCAAACAGATGCAAAAAAAAGCAACTTAGCTGCATGGAATACCTCCATTCCAAGCTAGCAATCATTTTCTTCCATTGGACTGTCCAAATAGAGACAAAAATAAAATATTTTTTACAGACCCCCCCTCCCCCGTTCAAAGCTGAATCGGAGACACCCAATTGTAATTTGGAAAGTCAGATTGATTTGGAGAGCCAATTTTTTTTTTAAAAAAAAAGGTTTAAACTGAATCTCCAAATCAAATCTTTGCTTAGCCATATTGATTCGTCTTAAGCTTAGTAAGCAGATTACAGCTTAGTAGGTGTAGTGTAACTGTAAAGTACAGTTACTTTACAATTCAATACATTATGGAAAACAAATAAAATAGGTCAATGCAATCATTGTATCAAATGTGCTGTCTATGTGAATGCCACTACTTTGTTACCGGGGACAGAAGGAAAGTATGATATTCCATCATTTTTTTTTTATTGAAAAGTTTTAAAATACAATTTTCCTTTAAGAATCCCCCCTTCCCCCTCCCTCCTCCATCATTCAAATAATATTTTAGAGCCCTCCAGTGTAAGTACAAGTAGTTCTCAACTTACAACACTTCATTTAGTGTCCGTTCAAAGTTACAACGGCACTGAATATAAAATGACTTATGACCATATTTCACATTTACAACTGTGATGGGGAGGAAGCTTAACCACCAAGATTGCAAGAACACAAGGAGACCTGAACTCATTGGTAGCCTCACACTGCAGTGAACAAGGACATGCAATCAATTTTGCAGTTACTAAGATTGTTGGCCTAGTAGGTACAAAAATACCCAGTCAGCTTTCATATCTAAGGTGGGACTAGAACTCATGGTCTCCTAGTGATTGGCCTCAAGTCATCCAGCAAGCTTTCCTATCTAAGGTGGGACTAGGACTCACAGTATCCTAGTGATTGGCCTCAAGTCACCCAGTCAGCTTTCATGCCTAAGACTGGACTAGAACTCACAGTTTCCTGTTGATTGGCCCAAAGTCACCCAGTCCAAGGTAGTTTCCTGCTTTCATGCCTGGTGCCTTAATCATTACATCAAACTGGCTATAGCGAGATAGGGCATTTCAGCAGACCTACCCAGGACCTGCTCCCATTTAGGTGTCACTCTAATAGAAAGTTAAAAAGTGACAAAAAAGGGTCTCCAACCTGTGGGCCGTGGCCCACTACTGGGCCGTGGGCTGTTGACCGCTTGAGTTGCTGACTAGTGCATGCGTGTGTGCACGCTCGCACCCCCCACTCATGCTAGTCTCATGGCGTCGTGCCGGCGCTAGTGATGCTGCGAGCATTGTGCAGACTCTAGCATTGCTGTGAGCGCACACTCCCCCCACTTGCACTAGCACAGCAGTATCAAGGACATGCAATCAATTTTGCAGCTACTATAATTGTTGGCCTAGCAGGTACAAAAATAGCCAGAGCATTGATTGAAGCCTGGGAAACGGGCCCCTGGTCAGTCAACAGGAGGGCTGATTTACCACCAGCTCATCAGGTTCTTGGGAGCTGAGGGCTTGGCAGCAGAAGGAAACAACAGCCAATGACTTAGTAGTTGGCCAACAACACCTCAATCGACAACTAAAAAGCCACACACCATCAGGCACTACATAAATACTTCACATAGACTAGCTCAAAGCACACACTGCTAGAGAGAGGTTCTGTGAGGATTGGCTCCAGCACGAGTGCAAAAGATTGGAAAATTAAATCTCTGGTTTTGGTGACTAACCCAGATTGGATCCTGCAACGTTATCCTATGACACCTATATTTGCCTTCATTCGTGAGTAACATCAATGAAAAAGGCAACTTCACCCACTATCCAGAACTTCTCAATAGTTCCCATTGAATAGAATAGAGCTGGAAGGGACCTTGGAGGTCTTCTAGTCCAGCCCCCTGCTCAAGCAGGAGAACCTATACCATTTCAGACAAGTGACTGTCCAGTCTCTTCTTAAAAATCTCCAGGGATGGAGCACCCACGATTTCTGGTGGCAAGCTGTTCTACTGGTTGATTGTCCTCATTGTCAAAAAGTTTCTCCTTAGTTCATGGTTGCTTCTCTCTTTGGTCAGTTTCCAAATATTGTTTCTCGTCTTTCCCTCTGATGTTCTGGTGAACAACCTGGCCCCCTCTGCCTTGTGGCAGCCCCTCAGATATTGGAACACTGCTATCTTTATTTCTTCATTTCTTTAGACTAGTCAAACCCAAATCCTGCAGCCGTTCTTCATATATTTTAGTCTCCAGGCCCTGGATCATCTTAGTTGCTCTTCTCTGAATTTTTTCCAAACTCTCAACATCTTTTTTGTAGTATGGTGACCAAAATTGGCTGCAGTATTCCAGGTGTGGCCTCACTAGGATTTTATAAAGTGATACTAATATTTCATATGATCTCGATTCTATGCCTCTGTTTATACAACCCAGGACTGTATTAGCTTTTTTGGTTGCTGCTGCACACGGCTGGCTCAAGCAATCATCCACTTGGACTCCAAGGTCCCTCTCACCGTTGCTGTTTTTGAGGCAGGTCTCACCCATTCTGTACCTGTTCCTTTGGTTTTTCCAGACTAAGCGTAAGACTTTGCTTTTCTCCACACTGAAACTCACTTTGTTGGATAGGGCCCACTGTTCAAGTTGGTCCAGAACTTTTTGGATCCTGAGTTTGTCTTCTGGTGTGTTGCCTACTCCTGACAGTTTGGTGTCATCTGCAAATTCGGAAGGAACCGGGATCAATGTGATTCCTTGCTGATCCTTCCGTTCGGCCGATTCGAACTCTGTATTTGTAGCAACCAAAGCTCTCCACTGCCAAGGCAACCAGTGGAGACAAGCCCACGAGAGTTGCCTGAATGTGACAAGGATGTGCAAAAGGACTTCCCATGCTTTGCATCTTGTGCGTTGAGCTTTCTGGGGTAAAAGAGTGGGCGCTTTTTAAAGGTGTTTGCCAAACTCGGCAATGAATATCCAAGAAGGCCTCTGCCAGCTCGTGTAAGATAAGATAAGATAACTTCTATTGTCTTTTTTATTTACTGTGGACACAATGGCACTCATCAAAAAATGAAATTTAGTTGCCTGCTCTCAAAGTGGAACACATACAAGACACACACCTAACCATACTATATAGGTACACATATGTATAGACCCACACCCCTACAAATACATAACAAATAAATATTAAATATTAAATACTGTCCATCTTAAATATATAACGGAAGGAGAAAGCGCGAGAGCTCACAAAGCCAATGCTGTATGGAATGAAACTATGGCTGAATCTGGATGTTCTGCTTTGGATACCATGGAGCCCCCTCCTTCCAGAAGGTAACAAGGAAAGCAGGTCGTGAAGAGGATGTGTAGCGTCCCAGACAATCTTGTGGACCCTGTTCAAGCAACGCTTCTGTGCTGTGTCCTGGATGGAGGGGAGGGAACTGCCAAGGATCTTTTCTGCTGTCCTCACCACTCTCTGCACCGCCTTCCTGTCCGAAGCAGGGATGCTTCCAAACCAGACTGTGATGCCGTATGACAGGATGCTCTCGATCATCTCTCTGTAGAAAGTGGTCAGGACAGGAGAAGGAAGATGAGCTTTTCTCATGGGGTGCAGAAAATGCAGGCACCGCTGTGCTCGCTTCACCAGTTTCTCACTGTTGAGTGACCAAGCCAGCCTACTCGTTAGCAATTCAAAGTCTGGGATCCTTGAAATCTTTGCAAAATTCTCTCCTTGGGGCGGCATCCTAAGGAGCGCTATCTGTTCAGCTCGTCTTTCGACATGTTTCTGAACAAGCCACTGCTTTTTTTACTGCAAACGCATTATTCTTGGTCTCTTTTGAAAAAAAGGCAAGAGATTGTCTCCTGAAAAACAGGGTGCTGATTCTTTCAACCAACCCCTTTTCTAGTCTTGGCTTTAGTCAAGGCTTGTTTGAACAGTTTTCCTTTTTATTTTTCATATTTTTTTTTAAGCAGGGCTTCTTCAGGAGAAGGGGAAGGCTGATGCTTTGAGAGATGCCACCTCACGCAACGTCGGGGCTGAATTTGAGCTTCAGAGGGACAAAAAAAAAAGAGAGGAACTATTGATGTTATAATAGACTTTGGGAAGTGCTGCTCTGGGCTGGATAATGACTAGGAGTGGTTTGTGTGTATTGGTAGGTGATTTTATTCTTCCTCTAGTATATGTTTTAAAAGAGGATGATTTAAGGGCTGGCTCCCTCCACTGCTTTGATTCAAAGGTCTGCAAAACATGAAAGCCTTCCCACTTGGCATTTTAAAGGGAAAGAAGGAGAAGATTCAACTTCCGGGCGTCTTCCCGCATTGAGAATATAATGGGGGATTCTCGGGGAAAGGTCCCTGATAGTTAAACCTTTTCTGCGAGGGCCAGTAAAGGCTTAGGAAAAACTGCAACAATTTCTTCCAACGCTGCTCCAACGCAGAGGGGTTTTTATTTTTTAAAGAGGAGATTGGACAAGCGTTTGTTTAAAATACCAAAGGTGCTTTTTTTTCAGGAGGCAACTGGACTTTCTGGTTTTGCTTTGAAGACGTTTCGCTTCTCCTCCCAGAAGCTTCTTCGGCTCTGACTGGATGGTGGGGGGAATGAGAGGATTTATACTCCTTGCAGACAGCCGGTCATTTGCCTTCTTTTAGAGAATCCTTGAAGCCTTTGAGCTATGGTGCCGGAGAAGACTCCTGCGAGTCCCCTGGACTGCAAGGCGATCAAACCGGTCAGTCCTAGAGGAGATCAACCCTGACTGCTCTTTAGAAGGCCAGATCCTGAAGCTGAAACTCAAATACTTTGGCCACCTAATGAGAAGGAAGGACTCACCGGAGAAGAGCCGAATGCTGGGAAAGATTGAGGGCAAGAGAAGAAGGGGACGATGGAGAATGAGGTGGCTGGATGGAGTCACTGAAGCAGTAGGTGTGAGCTTAAATGGACTCCAGAAGATGGTAGAGGACAGGAAGGCCTGCAGGAACGTTGTCCATAGAGTCGCGATGGGTCGGACACAACTTCGCAGCTAACAACAACAACAACAACATGGGGAAAAAAATTTCTGCATGACTCATTAGCATAGTTTGTATTTTACAGTCATCCAAATAACAATTCAGGAAAGTTTTATTTCCTTTACTTAAGAAACCTATTCTTGATATACTAAAGTTGCAATACATTTTTTTCACCAATAGGAAAGTGAAATGTGGTCTATAGTGTAACTTTCCTCCCCTGGGACATCCAGTAAGAAGGGGGGGGAAAGTACTGCCTGTAATTGTAATTGTCAGTTCAGTTGCTGGCGCAGTATTGCTTCAAATTGAATCCTGCTCAGATTTCTGCCCCATTTGAACGATGGGAGAGGAATTCAGCAACACACACTCTTCCACATCCAGCAGATATTGGGGGATTTTTTTTTTCCCGTCAGGAATAAATAAATAAAAGTAATTAGCTGAAACAATAAGGGCACTGCATTTTCAAAATGAAACCTCTTTCGAATAATGAACAATGAACAATCTCAGATATGGCATATCTATATTCACTGAAGTTGGCCACAGGTTCTATAACGACAGAATTACAGAGTTGGAAGGGACCTTGGAGGTCTTCTAGTCCAACCCCCTGCTCAAGCAGGAGACCCTATACCATCTCAGACAGATGATTGTCTAGTCTCTTCTTAAAAATCTCCAGTGATGGAGCGCCCACCATTTCTGGTGGCAAGCTGTTCCACTGGTTGATTGTTCTCACTGTCGGGAAATATCTCCTTATTTATTGATTAGTTTCCATCCAGCAAGGAATCCATCTTGTCCTGCCTTCAGGTGCTTTGGAAACTAGCTTGACTCCCTCTTCCTTGTGGCAGCACCTCAAATATTGGAACTCTGCTATCATGTCACCCCTACACCTTCTCTTCATTAAACTGGACATACCCAATTCCAGCAACCGTTCCCTATATGTTTTAGCCTCCAGTCCCCCGATCATCTTTGTCACTCTTCTCCGTACTCTTTCTAGAGTCTCAACATCTTTTTTATATTGTGGTGACCAAAACTGGAAGCAATATTTGAAGTGTGGCCTTACCAAGGCATTATGAAATGATGCTAACTCTTTACATGATCTTGATTCTATCCCTCTGTTAATGGATGGAAATGGGCATCAGGTTAAGTCCTTGAATAAAATGTGGACGCTCATTTTTGACACCAATGATAATAATAATGATGATGATGATGATGATGATGATGATGAAGAAGAAGAAGAAGAAGAAGAAGAAGAAGAAGAAGAAGAAGAAGAAGAAGAAGAAGAAGAAGAAGAAGAAGAAGAAGAAGAAGAAGAAGAAGAAGAAGAAGAAGAAGAAGAAGAAATTGGAAGGGAGCTTGGAGGTCATCTAGTCCAACCCCCTGCTCAGGCAGGAAACCCTATACCATTTCAGACAAATGGCTGTCCAGTCTCTTCTTAAAAACTTCCAGTGTTGGAGCATTCACAACTTCTGGAGGCACGTTGTTCCACTGGTTAATTGTTTCAACTGTCAGGAAGTTTTTAAAGGCGTTTGCCAAACTCCGCAATGAATATCCAAGAAGGCCTCCACCAGCTCATGTAAGATAAGACAAGATAACTTTTATTGTCATTTCTTTCTTTCTTTCCTTTCTTCCTTTCTTTCAACTTTCTTTCTTTCTCTCTTTCTTCTTTCTTTTTTTCCTTTCTTTCTCTCTTTCTTTCTTTTTCTCTCTCCCCTCCTATCCATCCTTCCCTCCCTTATTCTTTCTCTTTCTCTCTCTCTCTTTCTTTTTCTTTTTTCTTTCTCTCTCTCTCTCTTTTCTCTCTCTTTCTCTCTCTCTCTCCCTCCCTACATCCATCCCTCATTTTTTTTCTTTCTTTCTTTCTTTCTTTCTTTCTTTCTTTCTTTCTTTCTTTCTTTCTTTCTTTCTTTCTCTCTCTCTCTCTCTCTCTCTCTCTCCATCCCACCATCCTTTCCTCCCTCCCTTATTCTTTCTCTCTGTGTTTCTTTTCTTTCTTCCTTTCTTTCAACTTCCTTTCTCTCTTTCTTCTTTCTTTTTTTCTTTCTCTCTTTTTCTTTCTTTCTCTCTCTCCCCTCCTCCATCCATCCTTCCCTCCCTCCCTCATTCTTTCTCTTTCTCTCTCTCTTTCTTTTTCTTTCTCTCTCTCTCACGCACACGCTCTTTCTTTTCTCTCTCTCTCTCTCTTTCTTTCTTTGTCTCTCTCTCCCTCCCTACATCCTTCCATACTTCATTTTTTTTCTTTCTTTCTTTTTTTCTTTCTTTCTTTCTTTCTTTCTTTCTTTCTTTCTTTCTTTCTTTCTTTCTTTCCTTCCTTCCTTCCTTCCTTCCTTCCTTCTTTCTTTCTTTCTTTCTTTCTTTCTTTCTTTCTTTCTTTCTTTCTTTCTTTTCTTGACAGAAGAGTCTATTTGTGAAATTTCCGTCTATGGGCAACATGGATCCTACCAACACTAACCCTGCCATCCCGGAAGGAAGGACCTTCACAGGATCCTGTTCCGGGTGAGATCCGGAAGGCCAGATCCATCTCAAAAAGAAAAATTACCTCCCATCGGCAAGCTGAACGGAATTTGTTTCAGGCCCTGCTTCTGTCGCTGAAGACCTGACAGCCTTGTCTGGAGATCTGAAGTGTGTCTCACACACTCAGCGGCGAACTGTGCTGATGGCTGTTATCAGAAAGGTCACTCACAGCTCAAGACGGATTATCTGCCCAGAACGTTTTGTGGCTTTGACTGTTTGACTTTGACTGGCTGCTGTTCATTTTATTCCTCTTCTGTGGGTCTGTCCAGCTTTTTTTTTTCTCCCTCTGGCGCCCTTGTAAGGGTCATTTCTGAAAAGTGAGCCACATTGGTTTCAGGACTTAATGGTGCGCTGCCGTAGGAAAAGGTTTGGCAAACACTTCGTTAAGAGCACCTTAAACCTGCTTCCAAAATTAGAACATAGAGTCACAGGGCTGGAAAGGGGCCTCAGAGGGCATCTAGCCCAACCTCTGCTCAAGGCAGGAGAGCTTATATCATCTCAGTCAGATGATTGCCCAGTCGATTTGTGAGAACCTCTGGCGATGGAGCACCCAAAACTCCCGGAGGCAGGCTATTGCACTGATGAATTGTTCTGACTGTCAGAAAATTTCTCCTCACTTCTAGCTGGGACTTCTGGGTGCAGCAGCAGCCAAAAAGGCTAATACAAACCTGGTTTGTATAAACAGAGGCATGGAATCAAGATCACACAAAGCTTTAGGACCGCTTTATAAAACCCCTCGTGAGACCACACCTGGAACACTGCAGCCAATTTTGGTCACCACACCACAAAAAAGATGTTGAGAGTTTGGAAAAAAAAAATCAGAGAAGAGCAACTAACATGATCCAAGGCCTGGAAACTAAAACATAAGAAGAACCTGGGCTGCAGGACTTGAGTTTGGCTAGTCTAAAGAAAAGAAGAAATAAAGATCGCAGTGTTCCAATATCTGAGGGGCTGCCACAAAGAAGAGGAGGGGGCCAGGTTATTCACCAAAGCACCAGAAGGCAGGATGACAAACAATGGTTGGAAACTGATCAAGGAGAGAAGCAACCATAATTAAGGAGAAACTTCCTGACAATTAACCAGTGGAACAGCTTGCCACTAGAAATCGTGGGTGCTCCATCACTGGAGGTTTTCAAGAAGAGACTGGACAGTCATTGATCTGAGATGGTATAGGTCACAGGTCTGCAACCCGCGGCTCCAGAGCCGCATGCGGCTCTTTCAGCCGTCTCCTGCGGCTCCCAGTCCTCTGCCATGTGCAGTCCAAAAAAAAGGGACTAAAAAAGTTCAACCAATCAATTCAAATATGCAGGGTAGGTGCATATCTCGCCTTGGCTCCACTCTTTAGTCAAACCCCGTTCTGCACATGCGTGCATGTACGTGCATGCGCACACATTTTTTGCGGCTCCCAGTTTTTCCTTTTGTGAGGGAACCGCTTCCGAGTGGCTCTTTCACTGTTTCAGGTTGCTGACCCCTGGAATAGGTTCTCCTGCTTGAGCATGGGGCTGAACTACAAGACCTCCAGGGTCCCTTCCAGCTCTATTCTATTCTATTCTATTCTATTCTATTCTATTCTATTCTATTCTATTCTATTCTATTCTATTCTATTCCATTCCATTCCATTCCATTCCATATTTTCTATTCTATTCTATTCTATTCTATTCTATTCTATTCTATTCTATTCTATTCTATTCTATTCTATTCTATTCTATTCTATTCTATTCTATTCTATTCTATTCTATTCCATTCCATTCCATATTTTCTATTCTATTCTATTCTATTCTATTCTATTCTATTCTATTCTATTCTATTCTATTCTATTCTATTCTATTCTATTCTATTCTATTCTATTCTATTCTATTCCATTCTATTCTATTCCATTCCATTCCATTCCATATTTTCTATTCTATTCTATTCTATTCTATTCTATTCTATTCTATTCTATTCTATTCTATTCTATTCTATTCTATTCTATTCTATTCTATTCCATATTTTCCATTCCATTCTATTCTATTCTATATTCCATTCCATTCCATTCCATTCCATTCCATTCCATTCTATTCTATTCAATATTCCATTCCATTCAATTCCATTCCATATTTTCTATTCTATTCTATTCTATTCTATTCTATTCTATTCTATTCTATTCCATTCCATTCCATTCCATTCCATTCCATTCCATTCCATTCCATTCCATTCCATTCCATTCTATTCTATTCTATTCTATTCTATTCTATTCTATTCTATTCTATTCCACATTTTCTATTCTATTCTATTCTATTCTATTCTATTCTATTCTATTCTATTCTATTCTATTCTATTCTATTCTATTCTATTCCATTCCATTCCATTCCATTCCATTCTATTCTATTCTATTCTATTCTATTCTATTCTATTCTATTCTATTCTATTCTATTCATTTCCATTCCATATTTTCTTTTCTATTCTGTTCTGTTCTGTTGTGTTCTGTTCTGTTCTGTTCTGTTCTGTTCTGTTCTACAAGCCTCTTAACAAGCTTGCCCACATCTCAAACTGTAGCACAAATGGTTCCTCTAGTCTGCAATGTTTTCTGGAAATCCGTTCATTTTCCCTCTCCATTTGAAGGGTGTGCATCCCAAAGTGGACAGCTAAATGTCTACGGAGATTCTCCATCATCCAGGTCACAGTTGTCCCAAAGGTGCTTTTTTTTTCAGGAAGCAACTGGATTCTCTTGTTTTTCTTTGAAGACGTTTCACTTCCCATCCAAGAAGCTTCTTCAGCTCAATGCAAATGACCAGCGGTCTGCAAGGAGTACAAATCCTTCCACTCCCCACCATCCGTTCAGAGCCGAAGAAGCTTCTCAGGATGAGAAGAGAAACGTCTTCAATGAAAAACCAGAAAGTCCAGTTGCCTCCTGAAAAAAAAACACCCACCTTTGGGACTTCCACCCATTGCTTCTTCTTCTGCCATCTGGTGCTTCGAAGAGGTTTCATGACCCAACTAGGTAATAGAGTTGGTAATGCATCTCTAGCACTGATGATATGACCTAGTTGGGTCATGAAACGTCTGTAAGAAAACAACCAAGCTTAGAGAGCACCAAGGACCCCACCGTGTTGTGGTTTTTTTCCCAAAAAATTTATTATTTTATTTTTCAGTACTTATAAAATTTATTGGCCACCCATCTTACCACAAGGCAACTGTGAATTTACAGTTCAACCCTCTCAATAAATAAATACAAACATTCTCCTCTATTGGTGCCTTACCTGTTTGTTTGAGTTGGTAGTCCTTTGATTGGCGTATTGTTTAGCGCTCGATGGGTCTGTTATTCACCTTGGGAGTTAATCTCAGGTTATCAGAGCGTTGATTGACTCAGGCTCAAGGTTGACTCAGCCTTCCATCCTTCCGAGGTAGGTAAAATGAGGACCCAGATTGTTGGGGGCAATAAGCTGACTTTGTAATAATGCCGCTTGGGGTGTGTGTGAAAGCCCTAATAAGCAGGCATATACATAGAATGAAGGCTACTGCTAAGTTTGTAAGCCGCCCTGAGTCTTCGGAGAAGGGCAGGAAATAAATGGAATTAAAATTAAAAAAAATAAAGATTGCTGGTGAGTCAGATGGTGTTCTGATTGTTTTGTTTCCTTTTTAGCTTTGCGGTTGTCTCTTTTGAGTGGTGTGTAGCTGCCCCTTCTGGCACTGATGATGTTGCCTAGTTGGGGAATAAAACGTCTGCAAGAAAAGCACCAAGCTCAGAGAGCATCAAGGACCCCAGAGTTCAATCATGAGCTACAAATATTCTCTTCTATTAGTATCTACTGTTCCTGGCCAGCTTAATCTACCTGCGATCTAACTAGGCTTCCCTTTTCATGTGCATACGCACCTTCGAGTCTGCCTTGATTCCTGGCGCTTGCCTGGAGTGGTCCCCACAATTTTCTTGGCAAGATTTCAGAAGTCCGTTGACTTTAACTTTGAAACTGACTTCCAGAACTAGAAGTCCTAGTAGCACTTTAGAGGGACGCGGTGGCTCAGTGGGTTAGGACGCTGAGCTCGTCGATCAGAAGGTCGGCAGTTTGGCGGGTCGAATCACAAGTGCCGCATAACAGAGTGAGCGCCTGTTACTCGTCCCAGCTTCTGCCAACCTAGCAGTTCGAAAGCACGTAAAAATGCAAGTAGAAAAATAGGGACCACTCCGGTGGGAAGGTAACAGCGTTCCATGCGCCTTTGGCGTCTAGTCATGCCAGTCCACATGACCATGGAGATGTCCTCAGACAAGCGCTGGCTCTTCGGCTTTGAAACGGAGATGAGCACCTAGAGTTGGAAATGACTAGCACGCATGTGCAGGGGATCCTTTACCTTTACCTTTAGTACTTTAGAAAGACTTAGTAAGACCACACTTGGACTTCTGCATCCAGTTCTGGTCATCACAATACAAAAAAAAAAGATGTTGAGACTCTGGAAAGAGTGCAGAGAAGAGCAACAAAGATGACTAGGGGGACTGGAGCCCAAAACATATGAAGAATGGTTAGAAGATTTGAGTATATCTAGTCGAATGAAAAGAAGGACTAGGGGAGAGACGATGGCAGCGTTCCAATATTTGAGGGGCTCCGACAAAGAAAAGGGGATCAAACTAGTCTCCAAAGGCAAGAAAAGAAACAACAGATGGAAACTGAGCAAGGAGACAAGCAGCCTGGAATTAAAGGAGAAACCTCCTAACAATGAGAACAATTAAAGAATGGAACAGCTTGCCTTTGGAAATCGTGGGTGCCCCATCACTAGAGGTTTTTAAGAACTGCTTGGACAATCATTTGTCTGAAATAGCCTAGGGTCTCCTGATTGAGCAGGGGGTTGGACTAGAAGACCTCCAAGGTCCCTTGCAACTCAGTTATTCTCTTATTCTGTCATCAACGTCCTCACTTGACACGATAGCTTGAGCAGGGTGCTGGACTGGAAGACCTCTAAGATCCCTTCCGGCTCCATTATTCTATGTTCTGTGTTCTTCCCGGAGCTGAGAGAGAGGAAATAGCTCAAGGTCACAAGTCTGGCACCGTGCCTATGGCAGCCCTCAATGGCTGGGCAGGGGTAGGGGCCGTCTATGTAAATCTAATAGAAGGCCTCTGATTAATTTTTTATCAAAATTTTTTATAGGGCTAGGGAGTGGGGTGGGAGATAGGGGTTGTCTGGCTATGGGGGGTGGCCAATCAACCATGGTTCAGGCCAGACTTGGGTCCGACTGCACGGGAGGAGTGCGGGGTGGCGTTGTCGCCGGGGCTCATGAGCGGGTCGTGGGATTAGCAATTCCCACGACGGGGAATGGCAGCAGGCGGATAGACAGGGGGCCGTATCGCTACCGGGAGGGCCGTCTCCGCTACTTACAAGCGGTGAGGCGCTCCGACCCTCTGTGTCTTCCCCGAGATCCCGGGAGCGAGGATGTGCAGCCTCCTGAGCTCCGGCTGGTGTACCTGAATGCCAGGTCCGTGGTTAATAAAGCTCCCCTCATTAGGGATTTAGTTGAGGGTGAGCATGCGGACCTGGCTTGCATCACGGAGACTTGGTTGGGCCCAGAGGGTGGGGTCCCTTTGGTTGACCTCTGCCCACCAGGCTTCCGGGTGCTACACCGGCCACGAGCTCATGGTAGGGGTAGGGGAGTGGCGGTTACTATTAGGGAGACCTTATGTCCGCGGGAGACCACCGTGTCTCAGATAGTCGGGTGTGAGTCTCTCTTTGTGAGATTTGGTTCTGGGGCGCAGTTGGGCTTGCTGCTGGTGTACATTTCACCTAGTCGCACAGCAGCAGCCCTGCCCGAGCTGCTCGATATCCTCTCGGGTTTGGTGGTTGAGTTTCCCAAACTTATAGTTTTGGGAGACTTCAATCTACCATCCCTGGGAGGTTCATCTGAACTAGCTCGGGAGTTCATGGCTTCCATGACGGCCATGGACCTGACGCAAGTAATTTCAGAGCCAACCCATGAGGGAGGCCACACCCTTGACCTGATTTTTTATCTAGACAGTGGTTGGATGATCTTGGTGGGGGCGCTCCATTTATTATGCCCCTGTCATGGACCGATCATCATCTCCTGCGGCTGGTCTTCCGTTTTGCCACCCCCCGCCGTGGGGGCATGGAGCCAATTAGATGGTACTGCCCCAGACGCTTAATAGATCCTGATAGATTCCAAGCGGCGCTGGGGTCCCCACCTGCCTCCATTGCTCACAGCTCGGCAGATGCCTTAGTGGAAGCCTGGGAAAGGGCAGCCACTGAGGCACTTGACCGGGTTGTACCCTTGCGGCCCCTGACCCGGCGCAGATCCCAGCGAGCTCAATGGTTCTCCACGGAGCTCCGGGAGATGAAGCATCGGAAACGGGGCCTAGAGAGCTGTTGGAGGTCTAGCCGATCCGAACCCGACCGGTTGCGGTTAAGAACCTATATTAGGTCTTATCTCGCAGCGATGAGGGTGGCGAGGTGTAATTACTTCTCCACCCTCATCGCGTCCGCAGATAATCGCCCGGCCGCCCTGTTTAGGGTGACTCGCTCACTTCTTAATCAGGAGGTGAGGGAGGATCCCTTGCAGGGTCGTGCCGAGGAATTTAGTCAACATCTGTCGGATAAAATCGCTCGGATTCGGACCGGTTTGGACTCCAACTGGGCAGAGTCAGGCGATCAGGACACGGGCGGTCTTGTCAATGTTACCTGGGAAGAGTTTGATTCTGTGACCCCTGATGAAGTGGACATGATTATGGGAAGGCTGAGCTCCTCCACATGTTTGTTGGACCCGTGCCCTTCCTGGCTGGTTTATGCAGCTAGGGAGAGGACACGAGGCTGGCTCCAGGCGGTTATATCTGCTTCCTTGAGTGAGGGCTATTTCCCCGCCGTCTTGAAGGAGGCGGTGGTGAGACCTCTCCTCAAGAAGCCTGCCTTGGACCCAGCTGTTTTGAACAACTTTCGTCCAGTCTCCAACCTTCGCTTTCTTGCGAAGGTTGTTGAGAGTGTGGTGGCGCATCAGCTTCCTATGGTCCTGGATGAAGCGGATTATCTGGACCCCTACCAATCGGGTTTCAGGCCCGGGTACAGCACGGAGACGGCATTGGTCGCTCTGGTGAATGATCTCTGGAGGGCTTGGGACAGGGGACATTCCTCTGTCCTAGTCCTATTAGACCTCTCGGCGGCTTTCGATACCATCGACCATGGTATCTTGCTGCGGCGTCTCAGGGGATTGGGAGTGGGAGGCACAGTTCTTCAGTGGTTCTCCTCCTATCTCCTGGGACGCTCGCAGTCGGTGTTGGCAGGGGGGCAGAGATCGGCCCCTAGGTCTCTCGTTTGTGGAGTTCCTCAGGGGTCGGTTCTCTCGCCTCTCCTGTTCAACATCTACATCCCGTTGCCTGGAGGCGGTTCGGGTCCGGATGGGGAGGAACAGACTTCAAATCAACCCTGACAAGACTGAGTGGCTGTACATTCCGGCATCCCGGGACATTCAAAATGTTCCATCTCTTTCTATGGGGGGTGAGCTTTTACCCCCCGTGGATAGGGCTCGCAACTTGGGAGTCCTCCTAGATTCGCGGCTTACCCTAGAAGATCATATAGTGGCCGTGACTAGGGGGGCTTTCGCCCAGGTTCGCCTGGTGCACCAGTTGCGGCCCTATCTGGACCGGGATGCCTTGTGTACAGTCACTCATCCGCTCGTGACCTCTCGCCTTGACTACTGTAATGCTCCCTACATGGGGCTTCCCTTGAAGACCACTCGGAGGCTCCAACTGGTACAGAATGCGGCCGCGAGAGTTGTCTTGGGAGTTTCCCAGTACTCCCATGTTACACCTTTGCTCCGCGAGCTGCATTGGTTACCAGTTGTCTTCCAGGTGAGGTTCAAGGTCTTGGTTATGATCTTTAAGTCCTTACATGGCATGGGTCCGGGTTACCTCGGGGACCACCTGCTGCCGGCGTCAACTCCCCTCCGCCCTGTACGTTCCCACAGAGAGGGCCTCCTCAGGGTGCCTCCAGTCAGAGAATGCTGGCTGGTGGCCCCCAGGAGGAGGGCCTTCTCTGTGGGCGCCCCGGCATTATGGAACCAGCTGCCGGTGGAGCTCCGGATGGCATCAGACCTCCGAACCTTCCGTCGCGGTCTGAAGACCAAACTTATTTGAATTAGCTGGTCTGGCCTGATGGGGGATTATGGGTTTTAAATTGTTGTTTTAGAATGGTATTATTGTTTTAATTGGGCATTGGTTTAATCTTTTTAACTTTTGTATTGTTATTTATATATGCCCTGTGAACCGCCCTGAGTCCCTAGGGAGAAGGGCGGTATATAAATTAAATAAAACCTTAAACCTTAAACCTCAATAGGGCTGTCCCTGATGTTAAGCCTTGGAAGTACTGAAGGTGCAAAATTAAATGAACTTCAATTTCATTTCCTATTGAGGAGAGCCCATGGCACCGGAATGTATCAGGGGCTGCCACAAAGAAGAGGGAGCCAAGCTATTCTCCAAAGCACCTGAAAGCAGGACAAGAAGCAATGGATGGAAACTCATCAAGGAGAGAAGCAACCTAGAACTAAGGAGAAATTTCCTGACAGTTAGAACAATTAACCAGTGGAACAACCTGCCTCCAGAAGGGGTGACTGCTCCAACACTGGAAGTTTTTAAGAAGAGACTGGACAGCCATTTGCCTGAAATGGTATAGGGTTTCCTGCCTTAGCAGGGGGGTGGACTAGATGACCTCCAAGGTCCCTTCCAACTTATTATTATTATTATTATTATTATTATTATTATTATTATTATTATTATTATTATTATTATTATTATTATTATTATCATCATCATCATCATCATCTGCTAACCAAGGCAAGGGTGGAAAAAGCAGCTGAACATCTCCTTCCAGTAACGCAGAGCTGGTTACTCCCTTATCGATTTGTTTTTAGCCTCCCCTTTCCCCATCCTGTTGGCATCACACTCCAAGAGGCAGGATGTTAGACTTGACGGAAGAAACTTGGAATACACTTGACGGAATGACACTTGGAATAGGGCATCCAGTTTTGGTCACCGCGATGTAAAAAAGATGTTGAGACTCTGGAAAGAGTGCACAGAAGAGCAACAAAGATGATCAGGGGACTGGAGGATAAAACATATAAGGAACAGTTGTTGGAATCGGGTATGTCTACTTTAACAAAGAGAAGGGTGAGGGGTGACATGATAGCAGTTTTCCAATATCTCAGGGGCTGCCCCAAAGAAGAGGGAGTCAAGCTGTTCTCCAAAGCACCCGAAGGCAGGACAAGAAGCAATGGATGGAAGCTAGTCAAGGAGAGAAGCAACCTAGAACTAAGGAGAAATTTAGAACAATTAACCAGTGGAACAACCTGCCTCCAGAAGTGGTGAAAAAGCAGAAACTAGGCAGAGGCCAGCTCTGTAGAAATGCAGATGTGATAATCCATTCAGGAAGCCAGGAAGCTAGAAGCTGATGAGATTAGGAAGACAAAGACCCCTAAAATCTACATAACCCAAAGGCTAAGGACAGGAAACATAATAGGATTAACCCGCTAACAATAACAATAAAAATAATAAAGAGAAGGGCGAGGGGGGACATGATAGCAGTCTTCCAGTATCTCAGGGGCTGCCCCAAAGAAGAGGGAGCCAAGCTATTCTCCAAAGCACCTGAAAGCAGGACAAGAAGCAACGGATGGAAACTCATCAAGGAGAGAAGCAACCTAGAACTAAGGAGAAACTTCCTGACAGTTAGAACTATTAACCAGTGGAACAACCTGCCTCCAGAAGCTGTGAATGCTCCAACACTGGAAGCTTTTAAGAAGAGACTGGACAGCCACTTGCCTGCAATGTCATAGGGTCTCCTGCTTGAGCAGGGGGTTGGACTAGAAGACCTCCAAGGTCCCTTCCCACTCTGTTATTCTGTTATTGTTGTTGTTGTTCTTGTTAGCTGCGAAGTCGTGTCCGACCCATCGCGACCCTATGGACAACATTCCTCCAGGCCTTCCTGTCCTCTACCATCTTCTGGAGTCCATTTAAGCTCACGCCTACTGCTTCAGTGACTCCATCCAGCCACCTCATTCTCTGTCGTCCCCTTCTTCTATTGCCCTCAATCTTTCCCAGCATTAGGCTCTTCTCCAGTGAGTCCTTCCTTCTCATTAGGTGGCCAAAGTATTTGAGTTTTAGCTTCAGGATCTGGCCTTCTAAAGAGCAGTCAGGGTTGATCTCCTCTAGGACTGACCGGTTTGATCGCCTTGCAGTCCAAGGGACTCGCAGGAGTCTTCTCCAGCACCAGAGTTCAAAGGCCTCAATTCTTTGGCGCTCAGCCTTTCTTATGGTCCAACTTTCACTGCCATACATTGCAACTGGGAAGACCATAGCCTTGACTATACGCACTTTTGTTGACAGGGTGATGTCTCTGCTTTTTAGTGTGCTGTCTAGATTTGCCATGGCTTTCCTCCCCAGGAGCAAGCGTCTTTTAATTTCTTGGCTACAGTCCCCATCTGCAGTGATCTTGGAGCCCAGGAAAATAAAATCTGTCACTACTTCCATTTCTTCCCCATCTATTTGCCAGGAATTGAGAGGGCCACATGCCATGATCTTGGTTTTCTTAATGTTAAGTTTCAACCCAAGTTTTGCACTCTCCTTCTTCACCCGCAACAAGAGGCTCTTTAGTTCTTCTTCACTTTCTGCCATTAGAGTGGTATCATCTGCGTATCTTAGGTTGTTGATATTTCTTCCGGCAATCTTAATTCCAACTTTTGTTTCATCTAGCCCTGCCTTTCTCATGATGTACTCTGCATATAAGTTAAATAGGCAGGGTGACAGTATACAGCCTTGCCGGACTCCTTTCCCAATTTTGAACCAATCAGTGGTTCCGTGTCCAGTTCTCACTGTTGCTTCTTGATCCGCATATAGGTTTCTCAAGAGACAAATAAGATGGTCTGGTACTCTCATCTCTTTAAGAACTTGCCACAGTTTGTTATGATCCACACAATCAAAGGCTTTAGCATAGTCAATGAAGCAGAAGTAGATGTTTTTCTGGAACTCCCTAGCTTTCTCCATGATCCAGCGTGTGTTGGCAATTTGATCTCTAGTTCCTCTGCCTCTTCGAAATCCTGCCTGTACTTCTGGTAGTTCTCGATCCACATACTGCTGAAGTCTAGCTTGTAGGATTTTAAGCATGACTTTACTAGCATGAGAAATGAGTGCAATGGTGCGATAGTTTGAACATTCTTTGGCACTGCCTTTCTTTGGAATTGGAATGTAAACTGATCTTTTACAATCCTGTGGCCACTGTTGAGTTTTCCAAATTTGCTGGCAAATTGAGTGTAGCACTTTTACTGCACTGTCTTTTAAGATTTTGAATAGCTCAGCTGGAATACTGTCACCTCCACTAGCTTTGTTGTTGCTCAGCTTTTCTAAGGCCCACTTCACTTCACATTCTAGGATGTCTGGCTCGAGGTCAGTGACCACCTCATTGTGATTATCAGGGACGTTAAGCTCATTTTTGTATAGTTCTTCTGTGTAATTTTGCCACCTCTTCTTAATCTCTTCTGCCTCTGTTAGGTCCCTGCCATTTTGGTCCCTTATCATGCCCATTTTTGCATTAAACGTTCCCTTCATCTCTCCAATTTTCTTGAAAAGATCTCTGGTCCTCCCTATTCTATTGTTTTCTTCTATTTCTTTGCACTGTTCATTTAAGAAGGCATTCTTCTCTCTTATAGCTATTCTCTGGAATTCTGCATTCAATTGGGCATATCTATGTTTTTCTCCCTTGCCTTTCGCTTCCCTCCTTTCCTCAGCTATTTGCAAAGCTTCCTCAGACAGCCATTTTGCTTTCTTGCATTTCTTTTTCTTTGGGATGGTTTTGGTTGCTACCTGTTGTACAATGTCACGAACCTCTGTCCATAGTTCTTGAGGCACTCTGTCTATCAGATCTAATTCCTTAAATCTATTTGTCACCTCTACTGTATATTCAACAGGGATATGATTTAATTCATACCTGAGTGGCCTAGTGCTTTTCCCTACTTTCTTCAGTTTAAGCCTAAACTTTGCAAGGAGAAGCTCATGGTCTGAGCCACAGTCAGCTCCTGGTCTTGTTTTTACTGACTGTATAGAGCTTCTCCATCTTTGGCTGCAGAGCATATAGTCAATCTGATTTCTGTGTTGACCGTCTGGTGATGTCCATGTGTAAAGCCGTCTCTTGGGTTGTTGGAAAAGAGTGTTTGCTATGACCATCGTATTCTCTTGACAAAATTCTATCAGCCTGTGCCCTGCTTCATTTTGTACTCCAAGGCCAAACTTGCCTGTTATTCCAGTTATCTTTTGGCTTCCTACTTTAGCATTCCAATCCCCCATGATGATAAGGACATCATTTCTGGGTGTTAGTTCTATAAGGTGCTGTAGGGCTTCGTAGAACCGGTCAATTTCATCCTTTTCAGCACTGGTGGTTGGGGCATAGACTTGGACTACTGTGATATTTAATGGTTTGCCTTGGATTCAAACTGAGATCATTCTGTCATTTTGAGGATTGTATCCCAGTATTGCTTTTCCTACTCTTTTATTGACTATGAAGGCTACTCCATTTCTTCTGAGGGATTCTTGTCCGCAGTAGTATACCTGATGGTCATCTGAATTAAATTCACCCATTCCTGTCCATTTTAGTTCGCTGATACCTAAGATGTCGATGTTCAGTCTTGTCATCTCTTGTTTGACCACGTCCAGCTTTCCTTGATTCATGGATCTTACATTCCAGGTTCCTATGGAGAAAAAATCTTTACAGCATCGGACTTTCCTTTCACCACCAGACACATCCACAGCTGAGCGTCCTTTTGGCTTTGGCCCTGTCGCTTCATTCTTTCTGGCGCTACTAGTACTAGCCCTCTGCTCTTCCCCAGTAGCATATTGGACGCCTTCCGACCTGAGGGGCTCATCTTCCAGCGTCATATCATTTTGCCTTTTGGTACTGTCCATAGGGTTTTCATGGCAAAGATACTGGAGTGGGTTGCCATTTCCTTCTCCAGTGGATCACGTTTTGTCAGAACTCTCGGCTATGACCTGTCCGTCTTGGGTGGCCCTGCACGGCATAGCTCATAGCTTCATTGAATTACGCAAGCCCCTTCGCCACGACAAGGCAGTAATCCATGAAGGGGATTCTGTTATTAGGCTTCCCTCAAATGCACCATCGTACTTTCAAATGACGTTGAAATTTAGCCAAAGTTCAGCTTTTGTTTTCCACAGGGACTCAACATCACACAGCAAACGTGTCAGGGGAAGTTGACATGTACAGCTCTGAAATGCACAATATAACTTACGTGTCCTCTGACTTGAGAAGCATTTTCATTTTTCCTTTCCAAGCTGTCCACATGGTTGAGATAGCAGCCCGGCAGATGGGTTCAACGGCCTCCTTGATTTTATGTGTGTTGGGGGTGTGACACGTTTACAAGAAGGGCAGATCTTTGATCACGCACAAGCTTTGCCAACTTGACTCTTTTCACCCGCGTGGAGGCACCTCTGTTTTCACATAATCTTGAAGGCACACGGAAAGTCCTACTACAGTACATCTCTTTGACAGAAGAGTGTTGTTGTTTTGACCTGTTCTGAAATCCACGCAAAGAGCTGTAAAGTGTCTCCTATTTAAAGTGCACATTTTCAATAGCCAACTCTGATGAATCACACAGATCATCTGCAGGGGTTTCAGGCAGCCAATGCTTGTCTCTCTGTGACACCCCGCATCATCGTGATTGTGGCAATGTAATAAATCTAGAGCCACAGCCAAGAATCCATGGAGCAACGTCTGTGAATCTACTGTAGCAAGTTTTGTTCATGCAAGTCCATTTAAAACCAAAACAAAAACATAGGAGGCGATTGAT
>NC_139513.1:287338233-287365733 GCF_947247035.1 Vipera ursinii | reverse complement strand
CCAAATGGGGGGGAATGGAAGGATTTACATTCTTTGTAGTCATCTGGTCATTAGTACTCCCTCTGAGAGTGGTTGAGGCCAATTGATTCAATATGCTTTAGGCTTTGTGCCTAAGGGAGGACTAGAACTCACAGTCGCCTGGTTCTATCCTGATGCCTTAATCCTTACACCAAACTGATTCAATATGCTTTAGGCTTTGTGCCTAAGGGAGGACTAGAACTCACAGTCACCTGGTTCTATCCCGATGCCTTAATCCTTACACCAAACTGATTCAATATGGTTTAGGCTTTGTGCCTAAGGGAGGACTAGAACTCACAGTCACCTGGTTCTATCCCGATGCCTTATTCCTTACACCAAACTGATTCAATATGGTTTAGGCTTTGTGCCTAAGGGAGGACTAGAACTCACAGTCACCTGGTTCTATCCCGATGCCTTATTCCTTACACCAGACTGATTCAATACAGTTTAGGCTTTGTGCCTAAGGGAGGACTAGAACTCAGAGTCAGCTGGTTCTATCCCAATGCCTTATTCCTTACACCAAACTGATTCAATACGGTTTAGGCTTTGTGCCTAACTCACAGTCTCCTGGTTCTAGTCTGATTCCTTAATCCTTACACCAAACTGATTCAATATGGTTTAGGCTTTGTGCCTAAGGGAGGACTAGAACTCACAGTCGCCCGGTTCTCTCCTGATGTCTTCACCACTATACCAAACTGGCTCTTGTGGTTTGCTATTGCCTCCTCCTTAGGGCGGAGAGACTGTAACTGGCCCAAAGCCACCCAAACTGGTTTACATGTCAAAAGCAGGACTAAAACTCCTCATCTCCGAGTTTCTAGCCTGCCGCCTTCATCTTTACACCAAACTGATCCAACAGGGTTTCACTTGGGAGAAAATCTCAGTCCCCGGACGCCAAGGAGGAGACTTCGTACGAGTCTTTCTCTCTCCACGCTAGCCTCTTTTCCACCATTATTTGTTCCCGACACGACCGCGTGAGTCCAGACTGGCTACCGATGAGAGATAAACTTCACAGCCAGGCTGAGTTTGGTCATCAAGAAAACTTGGCATCACCCCAAAAATTAAATATCCCCCATCTGCAAGAATTCAGCGTGCCTCTGACATAATGAACAAGACATTTCCCCATAGGATATTTCTCTCTTTTTTAAAAAAATAATAATAATTTTTAAAAAATGCCGTGGAGATATTTAAATATCACGGGCAGCCAGGGGAAGGAGAAAGCATCAAACTGGTATAATGTGCAGGTACACTTAGACCGCAGATTGAAATACATTTTATTTCTTGTTTGGCAACCCCCGTTCCCCCTCCCCTTTCCCACCCTCCCTGTTTCACAGCCATCGAAAATGACACAGAAACGAGACTGATCAATGTTGATTAATTTCTCAGGAATGAGCTTGGCACGAGAGACAGAGAGAGAGAGAGAGACAGAGAGAGAGAGAGAGAAGACATGTAAATAAATATAAAAGGTGAAACAGAGTTCATACAGCCACTGCTGAGATTGAAGAGCTGGTTTGGCCCCCTGAAGCTCATTTATTACGGCCAGGGATATTGATAGATCTTTTTTAATAGAATAGGATGTTTCTTCAATCGAGTTTCCCAAGCTTGTTTATCGGCTGGCTTAGAGGGAAGATCAAGGAGATCAGAATCACGGCTTCTTTCATTGCAAATTTCCCTCGCCACCCGCCCAATTCCCCTCGAACGACAAGCACTGGAGAACTGTGAAAGCTGGCTGAGGAGATGCAAAATGCAGAATGACAGACTTGGAAGGGACCTTGGAGGTCATCTAGTCCAGCCCCCCCCCCGCTCGAGCAGGAGACCCTATATCATTCCAGACAAATTGGCTGTCCAGTCTCTTCTTAAAAGCCTCCAGTGATGGAGCACTCACAACTCCTGAACATAAGCTATTCCATTGGTTAATTGTTCTCACAGTCGGGAAATTTCTCTTCAGTTCTAGGTTGCTTCTGTCCTTGATTATTTCCAACCATTGTTTCTGGTCCTGCCTTCAGGTGCTTTGGAGAATAACTTGACCCCCCTCTTCTTTGTGGCAGCCCCTCAAATATTGGAACACTCCTATCCTGTCATCTCTAGTTTTTCTTTTCTCTAGACTAGCCATACCCAAATCCTGCAACCGTTCTTCCTATGTTTTAGTCTCCGGGCCCTTAATCATCTTTGTTGCTCTACTCTGCACTCTTTCCAAAATCTCATCCTCTTTTTTAATAATGTGGTGACCAAAACTGAATGTTGTTGTTGAAAGAAAAATCTTCATCAGGATCCAGTCCAAGCTGGGAATAAACAAAATGGAGGTTGCTTTAGAAAGTTGTAGTTTATTGAAGTGGAGAGCCGGAGAGAAATGTGGCTCTGGAAAAAAGTGACCACATGGTGGTGGGTTTTTATACCTTCTGGGGCTCTTGAGGTTGTTTCCTGTTCCTGTTTGAGGCTTTGTATTTCCTGTGTCATGTACTTTGACCTAAGTCTTGAGTGTGCCCTTTTGGTATTGTGTTTCCTGCTTGAGCAGGGGGTTGGACTAGATGACCTCCAAGGTACCTTCCAACATCATCATCATCTTCATCATCATCAGAAGTAGTAGTAATAATAGTAGTAATAATAATAAAGTCAGAAGGTACCTTGGAGGTCATCTAGTCCAACCCCCTGCTTGTAGTGATTCAGTGTCAGCCTGTGGTTTCGGCAGCTGAATCGGACAATTCTGAGGAGGAGGAGGAAGAGGAGGAAGAGGAGGAGGAGGAGGGGTTTGGAGAGCCTTTGGTTGCAGATGCATTGCAGAGCTCTCAGCCAGGCCCCTCCCATCTTGTTCCTCCTCAGACCCAGCTGTGTGAGCCTGAAAGATTAGACGAAGACGATCCACAGCTGGCTTTGTTCAAGGACGCTCGAAGCAGGAGGCAGACAAGCAGAAGTGAACAAAGAAAAGCAATGAGGCACCTCGGGAGGAGGCAAAGAGAAGCCACGCCCTGAGACTGTTGTTTAAAAGGGGAATGTGTGGGAGGTGCTGGTTGCTGAAGGCAACCGTTTGCAGAGCTTCTGATATAGTCTCAGTCTGTATTTGTTTTACTCTGTTTTGAACTGTTTTGTTTAGTTTTTGTAAATAAATTTGGTTGGCTTAATTCCAGCCTCTTGAATGTAACAAAGGGGTTGTCCCTGACATTTCTGCAGGGCCGGTTGTATGCTGGAACAGAACACTGCTCAGGCAGGAAACCCTATACCATTTCAGACAAATGGCTGTCCTGTCTCTTCTTAAAAACTTCCAGTATTGGAGCATTCACAGCTTCTGGAGGCAGGTTGTTCCGCTGGTTAATTGTCCTCACTGTCAGGAAATTCCTCCTTGGTTCCAGGTTGCTTCTCTCCTTGATTAGTTTCCATCCGTTGCTTCTTCTCCTGCCTTCAGGTGCTTTGGAGAATAGCTTGACTCCCTCTTCTTTGGGGCAGCCCCTGAGATATTGGAAGACTACTATCATGTCCCACCTCACCCTTCTCTTTATGACGACGACGACGATGATGATGATGTTAATCCTATCATGTTCCCTGCCTTAGAGTTTGGGTGGGGTATGTAGATTTTAGGGGTCTTTGTCTTCCTAATCTCATCAGCTTCTAGCTTCCTGGCTCCAACTTTCCTGAATGGATTATCACATCTGCATTTCTACAGAGCTGGCCTCTGCTTAGTTTCTGCTTTGGGGGGGGGAGGGAAATGGGCTGGGGCTGGTTCCTGTCCCTTTTTTAAGATCTTCTTCATTATTCCTTTGGGGAAATATATTCTGCTTTTCTAATATTCCCCGAAATATTTCTTTCCCTGGATTCTTCCCACATTGTCTTACTAAAATTTTATAAAGAGGTATGAATACTTCACATATTCGTGACTCTGTCCCTTTGTCTCTGCAACCAAGGACTGCCTTGGCTTTTTTGGCAGCTGCTGCACACTGCTGGCTCATGTTTAAGCGATTGTCCACTAGGACTCCAAGGTGGTTTGAGATTTATTTATTTTTCATTTTTCCAAGAGCTTAAGAGAATACGAGTAACTGAAGATTCAACTCTGGGGTCCTTGATGCTCTCTGAACTTGGTGGTTTTCTTGCAGACGTTTCATTGGTATAATGTTTTATTAGTTTACAGTATACCATACAATGAAAATACAAAAGTAAATAGCGGAAATATGGGGAAGGGATAAAGGGAATAGAGAACTGAGGTAGGGAAGAGGGGGGAAGGACAGGCGCTGACTTCCAACTTCCTTTGGTGCAGCAAAGTAAAGTATCAGCGTCAAACCTCAACTTTTTTTACTTTTGGAAAATAATATAAACTAGCCATTTCGACAACATCAAGTCTATCTAATTGTTAAAACCCAAAATCAAAATTTCATTTTCTTCAAACCCCCCCCCCCCAAGCAGAAAGTCTAGAAATGGTTTGGGTACAGAGAAGGGCAACAAAGATGATTGGGGGACTGGAGGCTAAAACATATAGGGAACGGTTGCTGGAATTGGGTAAGTGTAGTTTAATGAAGAGAAGGGTGAGGGGTGACATGATAGCAGTGTTTCAATCTCTCAGGGGCTGCCCCAAAGTAGAGGGAGTCAAGCTATTCTCCAAAGCATCTGAAAGCAGGACAAGAAGCAACGGATGGAAACTAGTCAAGGAGAGAAGCAACCTAGAACTAAGGAGAAACTTCCTGACAGTGAGAACAATTAACCAGTGGAACAACCTGCCTCCAGAAGCTGTGGGTGCTCCATCAACTGGAGGTTTTTAAGAAGAGACTGGACAGCCATTTGTCTGAAATGGTATAGGGTTTCCTGCCTGAGCAGGGGGTTGGACTAGATGACCTCCAAGGTACCTTCCAACTTATTATTATTATCTTCTTTTCTTTAATGGGTACTGTCAGTTTAGCCAGCTCTGCTAGCCCCATCAGCTTTTGTTACCATTCCTCCGTTGGGGGAATCCATGTAGTTCCCCCATTTCTGAGTGCAGAGTAATCTTGCCGCTGTCAACATATATAACATCAAAGTTCCATATTTCCCCCCCCCCCAGGTCTTTGTCCATTAACCCCAAGAGAAAGTTCTCTGCTTTTCTTTTCTATATTCTATTTTCTGTATATTAACATTTGAATCCTACTCCAATATTTTCTTGCTTTGTCACACGTCCACCATAAATGGTAAAAAGTTCCTTCTTTACCAATTACATTTCCAATGTTTGTTTGAAGTACCTTTATACATTTTTGATGACTTGCCTGATGTTAAATACAACTGTGGGGTCCTTGTTGTTCTGTGAGCTGGGTGGTTTTCTCGCAGACGTTTCATAACCCAACTAGGTAACATCATCTGTGCTACAAGGGAGTGGGGTTTGTGGAGAGGAGGAGGAGGAGGAGGAGGAGGAGGAGGAGGAGGAGGAGGAGGAGGAGGAGGAGGAGGAGGAGGAGGAGGAGGAGGAGGACAAAGACTGTGAGGTCCTTGGTGCTCTCTGACCTTGTTTTATTTTTGCAGACGATTCAAAACCTATCTAAGTAACAAGGGAGTGGGGTTTGCTCTCTGTTAATATATTTGGTAGACCAACAATCAAGCAATAAACAATATCCCAATCAAGGAATCAACAAGAACACTCCCATCAACACTGGCAGCGCAAACCAACAGAGAGCAAAGCCCACTCCATTCTAGCACTGATGATGTTACCTAGTTGGGTAGTGAAATGTCCACAAAACAATGACAAAGCTCTGAGAGCACCAAAGCAAGATTAGAATTTTAGGTTTGATAGTCTGGTAGGCTGGTGGATATCTGAATTGTGGCATTTTGGTCAACCTGATGACTCAGTTACCCATTTTCTGAGACTATAATAGTTCTCTATGTTGTCCAACACAACTGTTGCAATTTATGCAAGGTAGGAAACCACAAGAATAGAATAGAATAGAATAGAATAGAATAGAATAGAATAGAATAGAATAGAATAGAATAGAATAGAATAGAATAGAATAGAACAGAACAGAACAGAATTGAATAGAACAGAACAGAACAGAACAGAGCAGAACAGAACAGAACAGAACAGAACAGAACAGAATAGAATAGAATAGAATGGAATGGAATGGAATGGAATGGAATGGAGTGCAGTGGAGTTCAGTGGAGTGGAGTGGAGTAGGATGGGATGGGATGGGATGGGATGGGATGGGATGGGATGGGATGGGATGGGATGGGATGGGATAGAATAGAATAGAATAGAATAGAATAGAATAGAATAGAATAGAATAGAATAGAATAGAATAGAATAGAATAGAATAGAATAGAATAGAATAGAATAGAATAGAATAGAATAGAATAGAATAGAATAGAATATTTGTACACTATCTTGATTATCAGTTTGAAGAATGGTTCATTTTTTCTGAGGCCATTGTAACCATCATTAAATGAACAGTCATAACTCAAGGATTACCTGTACATTTCATGGCCCCTACAATCTTTGTAGGTTCAG
Source organism: Vipera ursinii (assembly GCF_947247035.1). NCBI lineage: Eukaryota > Metazoa > Chordata > Lepidosauria > Squamata > Viperidae > Vipera > Vipera ursinii. Next base: position 287,359,267 of record NC_139513.1, on the reverse strand, counting down.
ATCCTGCTTCCCCTAACAGCTTTGTCTGAGTGAGGCATTTGGAGCAAGGAATTATACCAGAGCTTTTGTACCAGTATGAAGAACGGCTGCAGGACTTGGGTTTGGCTTGTCTAAAGAAAAGAGGAAATAAGGGAGACAGGATGGCAGTGTTCCAGTATCTGAGGGGCTGCCACAAGGCAGAGGGGGTCAAACTATTCTCTAAAGGGGAAAAAGGCAGGACAAGAAACAATGGTTGGAAACTGATCAAAGAGAGAAGCAACCTGCAGAAACTTCCGAAGAGTGAGAACAATTAACCAGTGGGACAGCTTGCCACCATAAATCATGGATGCTCCATCACTGGAGGTTTTTAAGAAAAGACTAGACAATCACCTGTCCGAGAGGGTATAGGCTCTCCTGCTTGACTGGGGGGCTGGACTGGAAGACCTCCAAGGTCCCTTCCAGCTCTATTATATTCTCTGCTGGCCACTATTCACTTATTTTCATTTCATTTCATTTTATTAAATTTGTATACCGCCCTTCTCCCGAAGGACTCAGGGCGGTGAACAGGGCATCTATAAATAACAAATACAAAAGTTAAAAGGGAATTAAACAAGTGCCCAGATAAAAAACAATAACAATATAAGAAACCCATTAAAAAACCCTTAACAACAACAATATAAGAAACCCATTTAGTGACCATTTGAAGTTACAATGGCCCTGGGGGGAAAAAGTTGACCTATCACCATTTTTCACTGCTGCGACTAACAGTATTGCTGTCAAGTTTCTGACTTATGGGCTTTTCAAGTGACTCTGAGGCATGGTTTACCTTAAAAGTCCTTTATTAGCCTAATACACCGGCAAAGGCTTGCTCGAAGGAAGCTGCTAACATCGAATGTTGTTGCTTGACAATTGCAGCATCCTTGTGGTCACCTGATCAAAATTAGGATGCTTGGCAACTGACTTGTATTTATGACAGTTGCAGTGTCCCGGGGTCATGTGAGATCTTCGTTTTTCAACCTTCCGGCAAGCCAAGACAAGGGCGGTGGGGGGGAGGGGAAGCCAGGTTCACTTCACAACCCTTTTACTAACTGAACAACTGCCAGGATTCACTTAACAACCGTGGCGAGTAAAGTCGTTAAAATGGGGCAGAATTCAATGAACCACGGTCTTGCTTAACGATGGGAATTTTGGGCCCAGTGGTGGTCAGACGTTGGAAATTTTTGGCTCCATCTGTTCTGTCCCAGCCTACATGAGTCCTGGTTATGCTCGCAAGGAGAAACCCCTCTTCCAAGAAACAGGCAAGAACTGCAAGAAAAAAACCCAAACCCCTTTTATTATTCACAGACCTAAGTCAATTTCCAAGGCAAACAAACACAGTCCACAGAAACTCCATCCTCAACACGAACGGTCGCTTGGTCGCTCAACTATCAATCCACCCCCTGATGTGAGAGATCAGCTGAGGTGGATTTATCCCGGTTGTCTTTAGCCAAGTTTTGCCCAGATCGATTTGCCATCTGTTGTGGGAGAACTGCCATGGCTTTTATCTGCAACCAGTTCGGGTGAGAGTAGAGCCGGCTTGGCTTGGCTTGGCTTGGATGGGCTTGGATGGGCTTGGATGGGCTTGGCTTAATGGTTCAGTTTTGCCGCCCTGACTTAATAACGTCAACAATGTTCTTTAACATCTTTTGCTTTGACCATCTAGCTGCTTACAAATAGCCCAATGCGGACATTTTGGCATATGGTTTGCTTATATTATTCTATTGCGGACATATATGCCCTCAGGAGAGCTCCTGCAGCCTGGGCACGACCTACCGCCTTGTGCTCCATCTCCCTTGAGGACGGGCCCAATTGTTGGGACCCTGAGAGGTGGTTGGGCATAGATAGGGGCTGTTGGTTGAAGCGGATTAATAAGCCTCTAATATGTTTTTTAGCCGGTTGTTTAGGGGGTTAGGAAGGGGGGTGAATGATAGGGGTGGGAGGGATAAGGGTATTTTATCAACTGACTTTCAGTCCAGGCCGGAGACGGTTCCCGGCGAGACGAGCTTGGGCTTAGGGATCTCTGGTTCTTCCGGCTGTGGGGTGGGGTTTCAAATCCCCACGACGATTGGGAATGGTAGCAGGTGGTTGCACGGAGGACCATATCAACATCAGGGATCACGCCCCCGCTGTCTCCAAGCGGTGGCGTGCTCCGACCCTCCAGTTGATATCCGTTTACCCAGGGGTGAGGGAGATCGGGCCCCTGAGCTTAGGCTGGTGTATTTTAATGCCAGATCCATGGTGAACAAAGCTCCCCTCGTCCGAGATTTGATCAAGGAGGAACGCGCGGATCTGGCATGCATTACGGAAACCTGGTTGGGCTCAGAGGGAGGTGTCCCTCTGACTGAGCTCTGCCCTCCGGGTTTCTGTGTGCTGCACCGGCCGTGGGCTCAGGATAGGGGCGGGGGTGTGGCGGTGGTTATAAGCGAGACCTTATACCCACGGGAGACCACTGTTGTACAGATTGGTGGGAGTGAGTCACTCCTCCTGAGGTTTGGCTCTGGGGTTCAGTTGGGCTTGTTGCTGACATACCTGACGCCCAGCTGTGTTGCAACGGCTCTGCCCGGGCTTCTCGACACCCTTTCAGGGCTGGTGGTTGAATTTTCCAGACTTATGGTTCTGGGCGATTTCAATCTTCCATCCCTGGATGGGTCATCAGAGTTAGCTCGGGAGTTCATGGCCTCCATGATGGCCATGGACCTGACCCAGACAATTCAGGGCCCGACCCATGGAGGGGGTCACACTCTCGACCTGGTTTTCCTATCTGGGCAGTGGTTTGATGATCTGGGAGGGGGTACGCCAAATATTGTCCCCCTGTCATGGTCCGATCATCATCTCCTACGGCTGGACTTCCGATACGCTACCCCTCGCTGCTGGGCTGCGGAGCCGAACAGGTGGTTCCGCCCCAGGCGCCTAATGGATCCAGAACGGTTCCAGACGGCGCTTGGGTCTATACCTATCTCCCTCACTCACAGCCTGGCCGATGCCTTGGTGGAGGCTTGGGAGAGGGCCGCCACCAAGGCACTTGACCGGGTTGTACCCTTGCGACCCCTGACCCAGCACAGATCCCGATGGGCTCCATGGTTTTCTGTGGAGCTACGGGATATGAAGCATCCGAGACGCAGTCTGGAGAGCTGTTGGAGATCCAGCCGTTCTGAATCTGACCGATTGCAAATAAGATCTTTTACTAGGTCTTATATCGTGGCCACGAGGACGGTGAAGTCTAATTACTTCGCCGCCCTCATTGCGTCTGCAGATAATCGCCCGGCCGCCCTGTTTAGGGTAACTCGCTCCCTCCTTTTTCAGGTGAGGGAGGAGCCCTTGCAGGGGCGGGCCAAGGAGTTTAGCCAGCATCTGGTGGACAAAATCGCTCAGATTCGGACCGGTTTGGACTCTGACTGGGCAGAGTCTGACTGGGAGGAATCGAGCGGTCTTGAGAGTAGTACTATCTGGACTGAGTTTGATACTGTGACTCCCGAGGAGGAGGACAGGATTATGGGGAGGCTGAGCTCTACCACCTGTTTATTGGACCCGTGCCCCTCTTGGCTGGTTTATTCAGCTCGGGAGGAGACACGAGGCTGGTTCCAGGTGGTGATATCTGCTTCTTTGAGTGAGGGTGCCACTTTTCCTGCCACTTTGAAGGAGGCAGTGGTGAGGCCCCTTCTCAAGAAGCCTGCCCTGGATCCAGCTATTTTGAATAACTATTGTCCGGTCTCCAACCTTCGCTTTTTAGCGAAGGTTGTTGAGAGTGTGGTGGCGCATCAGCTTCCTCTGTTCCTGGAGGAAACTGATTATCTAGACCAGTACCAATCGGGCTTCAGGCCCGGGTACAGCACGGAGACGGCATTGGTCGTGCTGGTGAATGATCTCTGGCGGGCTCGGGAGAGGGGTTGCTCCTCTGTCCTAGTCCTATTAGATCTCTCAGTGGCTTTTGATACCATCGACCATGGTATCCTACTGCAACATCTCAGGGGGTTGGGAGTGGAGGGCACTGTTTTACGGTGGTTGTCCTCCTACCTCCTGGGCCATTTGCAGTCGGTGTTGATGGGAGGGCAGAGGTCTGCCCTGAGGTCTTTCGTTTGTGGAGTTCCTCAGGGGTCGGTTCTCTCTCCCCTCCTGTTCAACATCAATATGAAGCCGCTGGGTGAGCTCATTCGTGGTTTTGGCTTGGGGTAACATCAGTACACTGATGATACCCAACTTTTTCTTTCCACCCCAAACCAACTCAGTGATGCCCTCAATGTGATGTCCTGTTGCCTGGAAGCGGTTTGGGTTTGGATGGGGAGAAACAGGCTCTGACTCAATCCTGCCAAGACTGAGTGGCTGTGCGTACAGGCATCTCGAGTGAACCATTCTATTCCATCTTTATTGATGGGGGGTGAGGTGTTACCCCCGTCGATAGGGCTCGCAACTTGGGTGTCCTCCTGGATGCGCGGCTTAGTTTTGAAGATCATATAGGAGCCTTGACCAGGGGGACCTTTGCCCAGGTTTGCCTGGTGCGCCAGTTGCGGCTGTATCTGGACCGGGATGCATTGCGCACAGTCACTCATGCGCTCGTGACCTCCCGGTTAGACTATTGCAATGCTCTGTACATGGGACTGCCCTTGAGGACCACTTGGAGGCTTCAGCTGGTGCAGAATGCAGCCGCGCGAGTTGTGATGGGGGTCTCCCGATATTCCCATGTAACACCTCTGCTCCGCGAGCTGCATTGGCTTCCGGTTGCCCTCCGGGTGAGATTCAAGGTGCTGGTGATGACCTATAAAGCCCTACATGGCATGGGTCCGGATTACCTAGGGCAACACCTGCTGCCGGCGTCAACTTCCCTTCGTCCAGTGCGCTCCCACAGGGAGGGCCTTCTCAGGGTGCCGCCGGCAAAAGACTGCTGGCGGGTAACACCCAGGGGGAGGGCCTTCTCTGTGGGTCCACCTGCCCTTTGGAACCAGTTACCCATAGAGCTCAGGACTGCCCCTGATCTTTGTTTGTTCTGCCGGGACCTGAAGACCTGGCTCTTTGAGCTTTCCGGCCAGGACTGAGAATTTTAATTTTAACTTATTATAATTGGGTTTTAATTGGAGCTATAGGCGTTTTATATTTTACTCAAGGATAATTTAATTATTTTAATTAACTTTTTGTATCTGTAGTGTTATTTTAATTACCTTGTGAACCGCCCTGAGTCCCATGGGAGAAGGGCAGTATATAAGTTCAAAGAGCCTTGGTGGAGCAGTGGGCTAATGCCTCCTTACACCAGCTGCCTGCAATTAGTGCAGGTTCGAGTCCCACCAGGCTCAAGGTTGACTCAGCCTTCCATCCTTCCGAGGTAGGTAAAATGAGGACCCAGATTGTTGGGGGCAATAAGCTGACTTTGTAATAATGCTGCTTGGGGTGTGTGTGAAAGCCCTAATAAGCAGGCATATACATAGAATGAAGGCTATTGCTAAGCACATTGATTGTGCTTAGATTGTAAGCCACCCTGAGTCTTCGGAGAAGGCCGGGATATAAATGGGATTATAAATAAATAAATAAATAAATAAATAAATAAATAAATAAATAAAAAAATAAACTGCGACACACTGGTGAAGCGGGCACAGCAGCATCTGCATTTTCTGCATCACATGAGAAAAGCACATCTTCCTTGCCGTGTCCTGACCACTTTCTACAGCGGGACAATCGAGAGCATCCTGTCATACGGCATCACAGTCTGGTTTGGAAGCATCCCTGCTTCAGACAGGAAGACGGTGCAGAGAGTGGCGAGGACAGCAGAAAAGATCCTTGGCAGTTCCCTCCCCTCTATCCAGGACATAGCTGAGAAGCGTTGCTTGATCTGGGTCCACAAGATTGTCTGGGATGCTACACAACCCCTTCACAACCTGTTTTCTTTGTTCCCTTCTGGGAGGAGGGGGCTACATGCTATCCGAAGCAGAACATCCAGATTCAGCCATCATTTCATTCCATACAGCATTAACCTTGTGAACTCTCAAGCTTTCTCCTTCCATTATATATTGAAGATGGACAGTATTTAATATTTTATTGTTATGTATATGTAGGGGGCTGGGTCTATACATGTGTTGTATATAGTGTGTTTAGGTCTGTGTCATGTATGTGTTTCACTTTGACAGCGAGCAACTAAATTTCATTTTTGATGGGTGCCGTTGTGCCCACAGTAAAACATGACAATAAAGATTATCTTATCTTACCTTTGCCTTTGGCCACCAGCCCCTCCCACATCTTCCCTTTTATAATTCAGCCAAGGCGTGTCTTCCTAATGCCTGCTCCTTTGCCTTTGGAGTTGCCCCATTGCATTCCTGTGTCGTACTCGCTTCTCTTACAAGCGCTTTCATGCATCCTGGATATTTCCCAGCTGTGCTTCATCGCTGTCCAACTCAGACTCCCAGCACAGCCGTGTCTCAGCCTGAGCGCAAGTAGAGGGGCTGGGCTCCTCGTCCCACTGTAAGTCTTGGAGCACCTCAGAGCCTTCCTCTGACTCTGATGTCACTCCAGGCTCCTCCTCCTCCTCCTCATCTGATACCTCAGACTCAGCTGCCGGATCCATGGGCTGGCCAGGAATCACAACACCACTGTTTATTATTTATTTATTTATTTATTTATTTATTTATTTATTTATTTATTTATTTATTATTTCAATTTATATACCGCCCTATTCCCGTAGGACTCAGGGCGGTTTACAGGGAAAATTAAAATACATAACATACAAAATTAAAATCAGTTAAAACTATGATTAAATTACAATCCCTGAAGTTAAACTAAAACCCAATTAAATTAAATTAAATTAAAACCCCTCAGTCTGGGCCAAACAGCTCGAAGAACCAGGTTTTCAAGTCCCGGCGAAATGAGCGAAGGTCGGGGGGCAGTCCTAAGTTCCGTGGTAAGTTGGTTCCATAGGGCCGGCGCACCCACAGAGAACGCCCTTCCCCTGGGAATAACCCGCCAGCATTCCTTAATTGGCGGTACCCTGAGAAGGCCCTCCCTGTGGGAGCGCACAGGACGAAGGGAAGTTGATGCCGGCAGCAGGTGTTCCCTTAGATAATCTGGACCCAAGCCATTTAGAGCTTTATAGGTCATTACCAGCACCTTGAATCTCACCCGGAGGGCAACCGGAAGCCAATGCAGCTCACGGAGAAGAGGTGTTACACGGGAGTATTGGGAAACTCCCATCACAACTCACGTGGCTGCATTCTGCACCAGTTGAAGCCTCTGAGTGGTCCTCAAGGGCAGCCCCATGTACGGAGCATTTCAGTAGTCTAGCCGGGAGGTCACGAGCGCATGGGTGACTGTGCATAGGGCATCTTGGTCCAGATAGGGCCACAACTGGCGCACCAGACGAAGCTGGGGAAAAGCCCCCCTGGTCATGGCTCCTATATGGTCTTCAAAATTGAGCCGTGAATCCAAGAGGATGCCCAAGTTGCAAGCCCTATTGACGGGGGGGGTAACACCTCACCCCCCATCATTAATGATGGAACAACCTGGTTAACCCGAGATGCCGGTATGCACAGCCACTCAGTCTTGGCAGGATTGAGACGAAGCCTGTTTCTCCCCATCCAAACCCGGACCGCCTCCAGGCAATGGGACATCACGTCGAGGGCATCACTGGGTTGGTTCGGGGTGGAAAGAAAAAGTTGGGTATCATCAGCATACTGATGATACCCCACCCTGAAACCACAAATGAGCTCACCCAGTGGTTTCATGTCGATGTTGAACAGGAGGGGAGAGAGGACCGACCCCTGAGGGACTCCACAAAGGAGAGACCTCGGGGTCGACCTCTGCCCTCCTGTCAACACCGACTGCGAACGTCCCTGGAGATAGGAGGAGAACCACTGTAAGACCGTGCCTCCCACTCCCAATCCCCTGAGACGCCGCAGCAAGATACCATGGTCGATGGTATCGAAAGCCGCTGAGAGGTCTAATAGGACTAGAACAGAGGAATGCCCCCTGTCCCGAGCCCTCCAGAGATCATTCACCAGCGTGACCAATGCCGTCTCCGTGCTGTACCCGGGCCTGAAACCCGATTGGTACGGGTCAAGATAATCAGTTGTGATCTTACCTTGTTCTTTCCCCTCTAGCTTTTTAAAATGTATCTGATATTTTGGGTGTGTTTTTTCCAATCTGGTTTATGCTTCTGGCTTTTTTTATGAATGGCTTATATTGAGGTGACCCGACAGACCTCCAGCACAGGCTCTTGTAAATGAGGTGTTTGCAGTTCGCTCAGGTGATGATTTAAAAAACCGACTTGATTGTTTAAGGCTGCTTGGGAAATAATCCCGACTTACCTTGATGGATGGGATGGCCTCTCGTTAATTTCCAGCAGAGATTTTTCCAGCCTGGGCTTTCATTAGACAGGTGGGGATGGAGAGGGCAGGAATCCTGCTACGGATTAAGCTGACAACCGTTTTAGTGGGTTTTTAAAGATTAGAAATAAAAAGGGGGAATTAATAATTCAGATGGCTTCAGTGAGATTCTGCAAAGGAGCAGCACGGTTTAAGTTTCCATTGAGTAGTTATACATCCATAAGTCCCTAATAGATAGATTGATTTTTTTTTCTTTCCGATTTGCTGCAAATTTCTTGGCTTAGAAGAATCAAATAAGGTGAAATTTGTTGAGCTGAGCCAAGCAAAATAGGGTGTTTATTGTTGTTGTTGTTGTTGTTATTATTATTATTATTATTATTATTATTATTATTATTATTATTATTATTATTATTATTATTAATCATCGAACAGTCAGCCAGATGTTCAGACTGGATTTGGCATTTTTGTCTACCTATCGAGTCCTTACCAAGGACCGGGGATAGGCAGATGTGGATGTTTGATGGTATTACAGATATCATCACAGGATGGAAGCAGTTCCTAGCAAGGCCGCCTTTTGCAATTGACTGAGGGCGAATTTGTCAATGCCGATGATGGTGTTCAAGTGGTGCTCCAGTTGTTTTGGGATTGCACCCAAGGCGCCTCTTACTATTGATAATAATAATAATAATAATAATAATAATAATAATAATAATAATAATAATAATAATAATAATAATAATAATAATGTTGGAAGGGACCTTGGAGATCATCGTCCAACCCCCTGTTCAGGGAGGAAACCCTATACCATTTCAGACAAATGGCTGTCCAGTCTCTTCTTAAAAACTTCCAATGTTGAGCGTTCACAGCTTCTGGAGGCAGGTCATTCCACCGGTTAATTGTTCTCACTGTCAGGAAGTTTCTCCTTAGTTCCAGGTTGCTTCTCTTCTTGATGAGTTTCCATCCTTTGTTTCTTGTCCTGCCTTCAGGTGCTTTGGAGAATAGCTTGACTCCCTCTTCTTTGGGGCAGCCCCTGAGATATTGGAACACTGCTATCCTGTCGCCCCTCGTCCATGAATTGAGATATTAGATAAGGTTTTTGTTAATGCTACTTTGAGTGTCATTCTGTGGCAATTCACTCAACAATTGCAGCAAGGAAGATCACAAAATGGGGCGAAACTGATTTAACAACTGTCTTGTTCAGCCATGGAAATGTTGGGCTCGGCTCCGATCCTAAAGTGAGGACTACCTACCTGTTAACTTTGGGAAATGACTCAGAGACAACCGGAATACAAAGAATTCTAACTCCTGTAAACTTGAGGAACAAAGTTATGAGTATTCGCTATATTTGCAAAGCATATTTGGCGTCCTAATGGCTTTCCAAAGTTGGATTTGTCTAACCATCTGGCACAATGTTTGAGAGGCAACCTGCAAATGGACTGTGAGAATAACCTTGGGGGGGGGGGTGTCAAAGGAAATAGTTGTATCCAGGTGTTGAAGGAAAAGTCTTCATCATGCTTTAGTCCAAGCCAGGGATAAACAACATGGTGACTGCTTTAGGAAGAAGGTTATAGTTTATTGAAGAGGAGAGCCAGACAGAAAGATGGTTCTAGCAGAAAAAAGGGCTGAACACATGTAGGGAATGGGTTTTTATACCCTCTGGGCCAATCACCAGGAGCTGGTGAATTCTAGTCCCACCTTAGGCACCAAAGCCAGCTGGGTGACTTTGGGCCAATCACCAGGAGATGTTGAGTTCTAATCCTGCCTTAGGCATGAAAGCCGGCTGGGTGACTTTGGGCCAACCACCAGTAGATGGTGAGTTGTAATCCCGCCCCAGCCATGAAAGACAGCTCAATTCACCTCACAGAATTGTTGCTATGGGGAAAACAAGAAGACGAAGGACTATTGTGTGTGTCCTCCACTTTGGATTATTTATAAAAAAATAATGAAGGTGGGCTGCAAACCAATAAATATTGATTTGGAGCAGATTGCGATCAACTTTAGATTCTGAAAGGTGTTAAGGCAACTTAACTCCATAAAGGCAAAAAGGTAAAGAAATGGTTGGGTCCATTAAAAAAAAGGAACCAGAATTGATTTACTGGAAATGTAATTAAAGTTACAATTATTACTCTCAATATATTTAATGATCCTTATCTCCATGTCGTGTGAACAATGAATAATTATCTGGATGTCTTCTAGGGGAGAGTAATCTCAAGATTTTGGGGCATTATATCAGTGTGTGTTAGCATAACACAGATTAATGGTACTCCTACCAGCTGCATTTCTGTATGATGCTAAATTTGATTAACAGCATCTTTGTCTAGTTTTCATAGTTTAGCACATTGTATATGCCTAGCCCTTTTAAGCAAGGTATGGGTGGATGTATTGTGCAAAGCCAGAAATGATTTAAATGGGTTAATTCAATAGCCACATTAAATTTAACAGAAAATGAAAGTTGAAAGGCACCTTGGAGGTCTTCTAGTCCAACCCCCAGCTCAAGCAGGAAACCCTATACCATTTCAGACAAAAGTCTCTTCTTAAAAACTTCCAGTGTTGGAGCATTCACAGCTTCTGGAGGCAGGTTGTTCCACCGATTGAGTGTTCTCACTGTTAGGAAATTCCTCCTTAGTTCTAAGTTGCTTCTCTCCATGATTAGTTTCCATCTGTTACTTCTTGTCCTGCCTTCAGGGGCTTTGGAGAATAGCTTGACTCCCTCTTCTTTGGGGCAGCCCCTGAGATATTGGAACACTGCTATCATGTCACCCCTAGTCCTTCTTTTCACTAGACTACACAAACCCAATTCCTGCAGCCTTTTGTCATATGTTTTAGCTTCCAGCCTTGATTGGTTTGAGCCACTCAAGTTGTCTCGTATCATTGTTGTTGTTAGTTGTGAAGTCATGTCCAACCCATTGCAACCCCATGGACAATGTTCCTCCAGGCCTTCCTGTCCTCTACCATCTTCTGCAGTCCATTGAAGCTCACGCCTACTGCTTCAGTGACTCCATCCAGCCACCTCATTCTCTGTCGTCCCCTTCTTCTCTTGCCCTCCATCTTTCCCATCATTAGGTTCTTCTCCAGTGAGTCCTTCCTTCTCATTAGGTGGCCAAAGTATTTGAGTTTCAGCTTCAGGATCTACTCGTATCATTAAAGGTAAAGGTTCCCCCGCACATGCGTGCTAGTCATTTCCAATTCTAGGGGCCGGTGCTCATCTCCGTTTCAAAGCCGAAGAGCCAGTGCTTGTCCGAGGACGTCTCCGTGGTCATGTGGCCGGCATGACTAGATGCCAAAGGCACATGGAGCGCTGTTACCTTCCCACCGTAGTGGTCCCTATTTTTCTACTTGCATTTTTACGTGCTTTCGAACTGCTAGGTTGGCAGAAGCTGGGACGAGTAACAGGCACTCACTCTGTTACACGGCACTCGGGATTCGACCCGCCAAACTGCCGACCTTCTGATTGACAAGCTCAGTGTCCTAACCCACTGAGCCACCACGTCTGTGTACTGTCTTGTACTGTCTCGTATCATTAGATGGGTAGAAAAGAAACTTCACCAAAATAGAAGAGAAATAGAAACACTGTGGCAAAGGAAAGCCAAGGTAGTGCCAATAATTATAATAGGCAGCTTGGACACAATCTCCAAACAACTGGAGCACCATCTGAACACCACTGGAATTGACCAAAGCCTTGTGCACTGGTCAATTGCAAAAGGCAGCTTTAATGGGAAAGCTTACATCCTGGGATGAGATCACCAAACATCCAGATCTGCCTATTCCAGGTCCTTGGGAAGGACTAAATAGGTGGGCAAAAATGCCGAATCCAGCCTGAACATCTGGCTGACTGTGAGACAAATGGAACAGTCAGCCATCTGGCCTGACGGGGGATTATGGGTTTTAAATTGTTGTTTTAGAATTGTATTACTGTTTTTAACTGGGCATTGGTTTAATCTTTTTTAATTTTTGTATCGTTTTTTTATATATATATATTTTTATATATGCCCTGTGAACCGCCCTGAGTCCCTACCAAGGAGAAGGGCGGTATATAAATTAAATAAAACTTGAAACTTGAAACTTAATTAAAAAGAATTTTATCAAGAAAATCCAGCTGTAGATATGCAAGCAGAAGGCTGGTCGAAAGGTCTCCTTAGTTTTCAAAGAAGATTTTTAGGGTTGTCTGCAAAATATCCCAAAGAAGTCTAATCACATTCAGACAATTTCTTCTTTGTAGCGCTTCCTGGATTTTTGTTCTCTTATGCCTCTGTGTCGAGTCCACTACAAAATAATGGGAAATATAGCAGAAGAGCAAAAAAACATGTATTAATATGGCTATTCATGTATTTCTTTAATAACTGAAACCTTATAAAGCAGGGGTCTTCCATCTTGGCAATTTTAAGACTCGTGGACTTCAACTCCCAGAATTCATCAGCCAGCAAAGTCCACAAGCCTTAAAGTTGCCAAGGTTGAGGACCCCTGTTATAAAGAATTAGAGAGGAATTTTCAAAAGAAAAAACAGGTTTACCATAAAGTCTTCCTTTTTCTCTCTGTCTATCCATCGATCCATTCACCTTCCAATTTATTTGTATCTCTCTCTCTCTCTCTCTCTCGCCATCCACTCATCCATCCATCTTATTATATCTAGCTATAATTATCCATCCATTATATCCATCCATCCAATCATCTTATTATATAAATCTATCTAGTCATATATCCATTTATTCATCTTATATATTATTATATATAACTATTGTTATACTACTTATCTTCTATCCATCTTATTCTGTATCTATCTGTCGGGCCTTGGGAGCCCGACACTCGAGGGGGGGTCCCTCCACCTCCCTAGCACCCCCCGCCTGCCGCCCGTTCGACCTGCCTGCCTCCCTGGTGGACCGCAAGGCTCCTGGGATCGAGCCGGACGGGATCGGTTCTGTAGCGGCCCGGGAGGCTCCAGGGGCCGCGCCGCCGCTTCGACCGTTCAGCTCCACCGCCGCACAACAGCTGACTTCGTCTGGCGGCGCGTCGGCGGCCCGGAAGATTCAGGAGGCCGCGCCGCCGCTTCGGCCATCCTCCTCCCCCGCCGCACAACAGCTGACATTGCCTGGCGGCGTGTCGGCGGCCCGGAAGGCTCGGGAGGCCGCGCCGCCGCCCGGGTCGGCTTCTTCCGCACAGCTGACCGGCGGAGGCCCGGGCCCACTCACGGCGGCCTGGGAGGGTTCAGGACCTACGGCTGATAGCAGCACCGCCGTTTTGGGAGCCCGCAGCCCGACGCCGGCCCTCCCCCTGTTTCGGCTACCGGAATTACGTTTGGCAAGGCAGGCCAAGACACTGGACAGTTGGGCGCAGGGCTGTATGGCCTGGGAGCCGGCGGGTCCATTGGGAGACAAGCCCCTTCCCACCGCGGTGCCTGGGTGGCTGGGAGCCTCGGGTGTGAAGGACCGCGGGGGGTTTCGGAGTTGGGCACGGCAGGGAGGTTGTGAGGGGGTGGAGCACGGTGGCGGCAACGCACGGGAGGAGGCTTACCTGGTTGGGCGACGGGCAAAGGGACTTGTAGGGGAGGGGTGGGGAAGTTATAGGGAATGGGAGGGCGTGGGCGTGTTTGGGTGGAGTATGGGTGGGGGTTTTGGGTGTGTATATAATAGCGTTGGCTGCAGATAGCGGCCAACGCTGGCTTTGTTTCTTGTTGCGGCTGTTGCCCTGAAGAATAAAGTGCTTCTAGACTGCAGCGGAAGTCTCTCGTTCCTGTGTTCGGCACCTGCCCTGCTTGTTGCAGGACGAGTTTTGACACTATCCATCTTCCACCTATTCTATTCTATTCTATTCTATTCTATTCTATTCTATTCTATTCTATTCTATCTATCTATTCTATTCTATTCTATTCTATTCTATTCTATTCTATTCTATTCTATTCTATTCCGTTCCATATTTTCTATTCTATTCTACTCTACTCTACTCTACTCTACTCTACTCTACTCTATTCCATTCCATTCCCATCTACTCTACTCTACTCTACTCTACTCTACTCTACTCTACTCTACTCTACTCTACTCTACTCCTACTCTACTCACTCCACTCCACTCCACTCCACTCCACTCCATATATTCTATTCTATTCTATTTTACTTTTGACTTGCTATTCTGACCAATGAAGAAATAAACGGGACTCAAAGCTTCTGAGCTGGACCACATCCATTAACAACCTGATGCTCCACGCTACAGTTGTGTTAGATCATGCACTGGCCTCTAGTAAGTCCTTCTCATCTAGAGAACAAGTGGCAGATCTACTGCAGCAGTTGAGTTTCAGATGATTCAAACAACTTTTGTGCATTGAAGGAAAAAAATAGCATCAGGGTTGTAGCAGCAACAATCTCAGCAAATGAAGTTTCTTGATGACTTTTCTCCATGTAATCACAAAGGAAGCTATTGGCATGCTCAATAGAAGAGCATAGTGTTTGTGCAACTACCAAGATTATTTGCATCCAAAAGAGGAATTATTTCCAGTTAGTTTTTGGAAGGGGGGGGAGGAAAGGAAAGGAAAGGAAAGGAAAGGAAAGGAAAGGAAAGGAAAGGAAAGGAAAGGAAGGAGAGGAGAGGAGAGGAGAGGAGAGGAGAGGAGAGGAGAGGAGAGGAGAGGAGAGGAGAGGAGAGGAGAGGGAGGGGAGGGGAGGGAAGAAAAGGGAAGGGAAAGGGAAAGGAGGAGAGAGGAAAAGGAGAGAGAGAGGGACGGGGGAGAGAAGAGGGAGAGAGGGAGGGGTGGGAGAGGGAGAGGAGGAGGGAGAGGAGAGGAGAGATAAAAGCAGTACAGGTGGTCCTTGACTTACGGCCACAAATGAGCCCAAAATTTCTGTTGTTAAGCAAGACAGCTGTTAAGTGAGTTTCGTTCCATTTTACGACCTTTCTTGCTACAATTGTTAACCGAATCACTGCAGCTGCTAAATTTGTAACAGAGAGGTTAAGTCAATCCGGTTCCCCCCTCATTGTCTTTGACTAGCAGAAACTTGGAAACTGCGACCGTCATAAATACGAGTCAGTTGCCAAGCATCCAAATTTTTGATCGCATGACCAGGGGAGGGGGAACACCGCAACGGTCATAAGTGTGGGGGGAAAAAACGTCATAAGTGTGGGGGGAAAAAACGTTCGGAAGTCACTTTTTTTCAGCGTCGTTGCAACTCGGAGCGGTCGCTTGTAAGTCAAGGACGACCTGTGATACGATTGAGTACGCTCGTCCCTATTTATACAATCTAAGAATTTTAAAACGTGCACACACAATTTGACACTTTCAGGGCAGTAGGCACGGGAACACGAACTCTGCTATACCGTCGACTTTTAAAACATCTCCCATTTTCTCAGATGTTTAATTTTCCGTTCGGCCACTTTTCCTGAAAAATATTTGAAACAGGCATTGAAGCACGCCGGGAGGAGAGAGAGAGGAAGGGGGAAAAAAAAAAGATCCAGGCGAAGGAGAAAGACACAAAGAGAGACACTTGAGGGAGTACAAGAAATTGCACATTTCAGCATGCCTAATTTTATGACTGCGTTGCTTGGAATGTGTGATTCCTCCGTGTTCAGAAGTGGTTAAATGGGCCAGATTTGCCAAATTGGGAAAGCAATGGGGATTTTTATTTATTTTTTTAAACAAAGAATTGGCCAATATCCAGTCAGACTTCAACAAGGATTACACTCTTGTCTAGCTGTCAGTTTTCCAAGTAATAGGCAAGGAGTTCCAAATATGCATGTGTGTATGTGTCTGTGGTGTGTGTGTGTATATAAACAACTGTAAATACGAAACTGTGTCTCAAAGTCTAATTAATGTATGTAATCTTCTTTCCACAATGGGAAAATTTTAACAACAACAACAACAACAACAACAACAACAACAACAACAACAATAATAATAATAATAATAATAATAATAATAATAATAATAATAATAATAATAAAGTTGGAAGGGAACTTGGAGGTCATCTAATCCAACCCGCTGCTCAGGCAGGAAACCCTATATCATTTCAGACAAATGGCTGACCAGTCTTTTTCTTTAAAACATCCATTGTTGGAGCATTGACTACTTCTGGAGGCAGGTTGTTCCACTGATTAATTGTTTCTAACTGTCAGGAAGTTTCTCCTTAGTTCCAGGTTGCTTCTCTCCTTGGTTAGTTTCCATTCGTTGCTTCTTGTCCTGCCTTCAGGCGCTTTTAGCACATCCTAGAAATATATGTTTTAAAACAGAGGTCTCTCTAGAGTCGGCAATGACTAGCAGAGTGAAATCCACACAGATATATTTATATTTATATTTATATTGATTAAATTTTTTATACCGCCCTTCTCCCGAAGGACTCAGGGTGGTTACAGGGCAATAAATATCAAAATACAAAATACAAAAGTTAAAAAACATTAAATAATTATGCCCGATATAATACATTAGTTAAAATCCATGTTAAAACCCCAAACCCATCAGACCAGGCCGGCTTGTTCAAATAAATAAGTTTTTAGATCGCGCCAGAAGGAGCGAAGGTCGGGGGCCGTCCGGAGCTCAACCGGCAAGTGGTTCCACAGGTCTGGCGCGCCCACAGAGAACCGCCCCTCCCCCTGGGGGCCACCAGCCGGCATTCTCTGACCGGTGGCACCCTGAGGAGGCCCTCTCTGCGGGAGCGCACTGGACAGAGGGAAGTTGACGCCGGCAGCAGGTGTTGCCGTAGGTAATCCGGACCCATGCCACGTAGGGCTTTGTAGGTCATCACCAGCACCTTGAATCTCACCCGGAGGGCAACTGGAAGCCAATGCAGCTCACGGAGCAGAGGTGTAACATGGGAGTATCGGGAGACCCCCAACACAACTCACGTGGCTGCATTCTGCACCAGTTGAAGGCCTCCGAGTGGGTCCTCAAGGGCAGCCCCATGTAGAGAACATTGCAGTAGTCTAAACGAGAGGTCACGAGCACATGAGTGACTGTACGGAAGGCATCCTGGTCCAGATAGATTCCTTTTACTGTCATACATCATGACTAGACCAGAGGTCCCCAACCTTTCGGGCACCAGGGGACCGGTTCCGTGGAGAGAGGTTTCTCCGTGCACTGGAGAGTGTGTAGTTTTGTGTACTGCCTGCATCTCATGGATGGGGCTTTCCTTGTTTGTACAGACCAATTGCTGGCATGCCGCGGTCTGGTACCAGTCCACAGACTCGGGGTTGGGGACCCCTGTTTAAAAGAGAGTTGGAAGGGACCAATATCTAATCTATTCTATTCTATTCTATTCTATTCTATTCTATATTCTATTCTATTCTATTCTATTCTATTCTATTCTTATTCTATTCTATTCTATTCTATTCTATATTTCTACTCTGCTCTGCTCTGCTCTATTCCATTCTATTCTTTCATCTATTCCATTCTATTCTTTCATCTATTGTATTCTATTCTACTGTACGGAACTCTATTCTATTCTATTCCATCCATTCCATTCCATTCCATTCACTCCACTCCACTCCTCCACTCCACTCCACTCCACTCCACTCTACTCTACTCTACTCTACTCTACTCTACTCTACTCTACTCTACTCTACTCTACTCTACTCTACTTCTATTCTATTCTATTCTATTCTATTCTATTCTATTCTATTCTATTCTAGTCTGACTGTCATCTTTGCAGACCTTTTCCTCAATGTGGCATCTGCCTGGTATGGTTTGTCAGCCATGCCCAAAATTATGTCCAAAGATATAGACACATTTTTAATTGTAGGTTTTGTTTACCCCGCCTTGGTTATCTTTAAAAGATAACTCAAAGTAGTGAACATATCTAATACTCCCTTCTACTACTAGTTTCTCTAGAACAACAACCCTGCGAGGTGGGTTGGGCTGACAGAGAGGTGCTGGTCCAAAGTCACCCAGTCAGCTTTCGTCCCTAAGGTGGAACTAGATTTCCCCATCTCCCAGTAATTGGCTCCAAAGTCACCCAGCTGGCTTTCATGCCTAAGCAGAACTAAAGCTCACAGTCTCCTGGTGCTTGGCCCAAAGTCTCCCAGCAGGCTTTGGTTCCCAAGGCAGAACTAGAACTCACCGTCTCCTGGTGCTTGGCCCAAAGTCACCCAGCAGGCTTTGGTTCCCAAGGCAGAACTAGAACTCACAGTCTCCTGGTGATTGGTCCAAAGTCACCCAGACAGCTTTCGCGGCCTATGGTGAGAAACTCACAGTCTCCTGGTGACAGGCCCAAAGTCACTGAGTTTCAATCCCAAGGCGGGGACTAGAACTCGCAGTCTCCTGTTTTCTAGACTGCTGTCTTAACCACTAGACTAAACTAACTAATTCTGGGAGAATTCCAATCTTTGCTGCTGAAATGCTCCAGAATCAGGTCAGCTGTGATCAACAGTTGTATAAAGCAGATATTGCCAAGTATTGACAGTCCCAGGAGGGGTGAGTTTCTGTGTGTGTGTGTGTGTGTGTGTGTTGTGTGTGTGTGTGTGTGTGCCTGAAAAACCACAAGTTTTTTCTCCTAGAGCTTTGCACAGCTGGGCTAAGTTTAAAAAAATACAACTTACTCTTTCTGTTACGATCTCGTACAGGCATCTAAAGTGTCATGATCTACTCCTGAGGGTTTAATCTCAACTCCAAATTATTCTTGTTATTATTATTCATATTGCTTTTAATCTTTCGCCAGCACAACACACAGACACAAAATCACAGGTTGTCTTAAGGGTCCGTCCTTGCTTTCCAGAGGCCCCACAAGTTAAGAGCCTTCCGCCACATGCTTTCCAGGCCGTCCTTTCTTGCAGCCTCCTGTCACACGTACGTACACACACACACACACACACACACACACAAGAGGGGAGAGTGTGTGTGTGTGGGGGGAGGAAGGCTTCATTGCAAACAGCTGCCTTCCCCTGAAATTACTGGCACGTTGTAAAGGAAACACAATCCCACATCTGGTAAGATGGTTGCCAGGTGACCTAATCGCGTAAACAGCCACTTGACTTGAACGGTCTTCCACAAGACTCGAAAATGTTTATGCATCTTTAACCTTTCAGGAAGAGGAGAAGGCAAGAGAGAGAGAGAGAGAGAGAGAGAGAGAGAGAGGAGAAGAGAGAGAGAGAGAGAGAGAGAGAGTTTATTTTCCTAGAAAGGCAGGTCAAAATTGGCAAGAACGTGGTGGATGAGTTTTGGGGTTTTTTTTTTCCTTTCCTAAAGAGAAGGGGAGACAGCTGTCAAAAAGAGATGGACAGATGGACTGTGAAAGAAAAAAAGAAGAAACAGAATATTACCAAACTTGGGACTTATTTTACCGAGGGCTAGAAGGGAAGAATCAAGCATTAGGAATTAAATATGTATTAGTGAATGTAAACTCAGACGGCACGTTGGTCTGAAAAAATGATTATTGTATGTATGGGGAAAAAAATTAATAAAAGCTTTTTTTTAAAAAAAAAGAAAGAAATTAGTGTATTCTGTGTTGGAAAAGCTGCTGTGTTCTAACAGAATAACAGAGTTGGAAGGGACCCTGGAGGTCTTCTAGTCCAGAGGTCCCCAAACTATGGGCCCGTGGCCTCTTGGCCGCCAGGCTGCGTGAGTAGCTGGGCAGGGCATGCGCATGTACGCGTGCTCACCGCCCCATGCCACCGTTACTGCAAGTGTGTGGGCAGCTGCAGCGCTGCTAGTATTGCATGGACGGCAGCAGCGTGGCAAGTGGCAGGTGGCCCATGGCATGTTCCTTGAGCGGCGTCGGCAGCACGATCCTCATGCCAGGGGTAGCATCGCTGAGGGCCGTGGTACACTGCATGGCGGCAGTGGTACTGCTAAGCTTGTAAGCCGCCCTGAGTCTTCGGAGAAGGGTGGGATATAAATGGAATTAAAATAAAAATAAATAAATAAAATCCTCGCACCGGGGCAGCCTCGTGTGGGAGTGGCAGCGTGAGCCTCACACCAAGGGTGGGCATCACTGCAGACTGTGGTGCGAGCCTCGCATGGGGGCGGCAGCGTGAACTTTGCACCAGGGGCAGCATCGCTGTGGGCCGCAGCGTGATCCTCGTGCTGGTAGTCCCATCGCTGTGAGTGAGCTGGAGCCTGGAGGTAGCGGCGCTGCAAGCCTCACACAGGCGCCGCCATCGCTGAGAGCCTTGCGGGCATGCTCGCAGCCTCATTGGCGTGGTGCGCATGCTTGTGGCCTGTTTGTACATGTACACGCATGCGAGAGAGGGGGAAGGAAGGAAGGAAGGAAGGAAGGAAGGAAGGAAGGAAGGAAGGAAGGAAGGAAGGAAGGAAGGAATAGCAATAGCACTTATATACCACTCTACAGTGCTTTACAGCCCTCTCTAAGCGGTTTACAAATGTTAGCATTTTGACCCCAACAATCTAAGTCCTCACTTTACTGACCTCGGAAGGACGGAAGGCTGAGTCAACCTTTAAGCCCATCAGGATCAAAACTCCAGGCTGTGGGCAGAGTTTGCCTGCAATACTCCATTGTAACCACTGCACCACCAGGGCTCCTATACACTTGTTATTTCTCCACAAAGAAGAGGGGGTCAACCTGAGATGAGTATAGGTTCTCCTGCTTGAGCAGGGGGCTGGACTAGAAGACCTCCGAGGTCCCCTTTCCAGGGTTCTATTCTATTCTATTCTATTCTCCAAAGGCAAAGTACAAAGAAACAACAGATGGAAAACAATCAGGCAGAGAAGCAACCTAGAACTAAGCAGAAATTTCCCGACCGTTAGAACAATGAATTGGTAGAACGGCTTTTCTCCAGAAGTTGTGT